>NC_090650.1:50667437-50949937 GCF_040937935.1 Hyperolius riggenbachi | reverse complement strand
CTGATCGTCCTACCTGCCACCTGATCTGTGCTGGGGGCTGAAGAGCCCACGCAGCACAGATCATAGAAAAATCTGCTGGTCCTTAAGTGGCTAATTTTCAAAAATGCATGTGAAAAGCACATAATGATTCTCTATGGAGATGCAGAGTAATGTTTTTTACATGCTTTAAAAAAAAATAAATAACAGTATTTAGCTCCCTTCAGGAAATTTACAAAAACACAAACACAACACGAGCAAAAAAATGTACCAAAGATGCAGCAAAAAAATGCACAGTGCAAAAGCATGGTTTTCTGCACTGCCTTTTGTGCTCCCGGCCTCACATAAAACTGTTCTAATAAATGCATTTACCTGTAATAAGACTACGGCTTCTTTTACACTGCAAATCGCAATTCTGATTTTCCAGTTCTGCTTTGCGATTTTTACTGGATGCTAGCAACACAAGAACAAAGGGCGGAGCCACAGAGTGTCTTGAGATGCTAGGCACACATACGCAGAAGGAGACCGGCATGTAGCAAGGAACTTTTCTTATTGTGGTGGCGGCGAGCAGCAGCGCAAGCCAGAAATCAGTTTCGGTAGCCACCCTGGACCTGAACCCACCCATATCACACTGTGATATTGCTTTTGCCGCTTGCAGCCATTTTTAATTTTTAATAAAGCAGACTTACACTATTGGAAGCTAATGTACAAGCAAACAGAGGTGCCAGAAGGATAAAAATTACTAAAATGGTTAAAAAGGAGGAGGCCGAGGAAGACTTACCTCCTCCAAACAGATACAAGATACTGTTGATATATTTCAACAAAAACACATTTAATTGCATACTCCAGAAGGTGCAATGCGTTTTGCAAAAATATTCCGCTTCCTCAGGCTAAGAACGCAGCATATAACTCATGCAGGTCTGATAAGCTCAGCACCTCTGTCCACTATTGGAAGCTGGTCTTCCGTCTGTGTCCCCCCCCCCCCACATTGTGGAGCTGGAACGACCCAGGCACAGACCACCCGACCAATCAGCAGACGGGGATCCCACTCAGGAGAGCTTTGAAAGAGAGGCGACGGGGGGAGGGGGGGTTCCATATACCCCGAAGGAGCATACCGGTCTCTGAGACCTTTGGATCTGGTCAGTGGAACCCTGCTATGGGGAGCGCATTGTGGATTATCAATCTGTCCTGCAATTGTGATCCAGAGTCCAAGAGTGCATCGTTTATGCACATACCCTAACGGACAAGAGCGGTTTTCACCTTTCAGTGCTCATCCCTTTTATTTGCCAATAGCTTAATCACTACTAATCACAATGAAATTATCTGCATCTTGTTTTTTTTCACCACCTATTAGGCTTTTTGGGGTTGATATTTGTTTTCAGTAATTACTTTATTTTCTATGCATTTTAAATGGAAAAACAAGGAAAAAATGAAAAAATACACTATTTCTCCAATTTCATCCCCTATAGTTTTAATATAAACACCGCTACTGTGCATAAAACCCACACATTTTATCTGCCTATTTTTCCTGGTTATTACAAACATTTTAATTATGTCCCTAGTACAAAGTATGGTGACAATATAGCATTTGGAAATAAAGGTGTATTTTTTCAATGGTTTTCTCCTTTCATTAATTTCACGCGCAGCAGCAGCAGCACTGCTTGACTGAGCCGTTAAGAGGCTCTAGCAGGATGTTTTTATAAGTCTGGGTGTCATTAAGTGGTTAAACATAAATATAGATAATACAATTGTATAAATGATTGAGTATTTACTTATGGTAAAATCTTTCCTCACCCTGATTTACATTCTGAAATTTATCACAGGTGGTGACATCTTTAGTCCTGTCAGGTGCAGCTCTGCTGAATGATTTACTGAGCGTTCCAAAGCCAGTACAATATATACCTGGTCTTCCTAGCGAAGCTGCTTAGGATAAGGGTGCCCACTTATGATACAATCTTGATTGTACAATCTTACCACTTCTGTGTAATATAAGCTACCTAAAGTATCCATTCAAAGTATATTCACTCAGTTTACCCTTCTACTAAACTGATTTGGTAAAATTGTACAATCAACATTATATAATTATTGGGCACCTTAAGCATCACTGGGAGAGAGGGGTTAAATACCAATATACAGTAGTGTATAGATATAGGAAGTGTCTGTGATGCTGAAACCTGGAAAAGTAACTTAAAACCATTGTACAAATGAATATCCCAGCACAGAGGTTTCCAATGAACCTTCATCAGGGATAGTATGTATGAACGTGGCTGAGTTTGAAAGAAAAAAGTTTTGCATCAGGTGAAAATATATGCAAAAAATTGCAGACAATTCAAGCTCTTTGCTATCCAGACAAAAAGGAATGCAAAACAATGGATGAAAACAGAAACAGAAAACAAAAAAGGTCTGGAGGATGCCACAAGGTTTCAGAGGGTCCTAACATGATGGGTCTTTGTTAATTGTGGCCTAGGGGATGGTGTTAGGATTGGGATTGCAGGGGTTAATGTTAGATGAGTGGTGTAGGAAAGGAGAAGTATGGGTTACTGGTTAATCCAGGGAGGATAGGGAAGATTTAGGGAGGGAAGAAAGGGAGGTCCTTACCATTTTCTTGAGTTTCCCACCCACCTACCCTAATGTCGTGTTTTGGTTTGTATGTGTGCTCTTTTTCTTTCAGGAGGACTATGTTCAAGTGTTCTTATCATAGCAGCCTAGCAGGGGGAGGGTCCACGGAGGTCCCCTAACAGTCAGTTCATTGTGGTGAGAATATGTCTCGGTTGAAATCATACATCCAGAGTCAGATGAGAACCGTGTTTTTGGTTTTAACTGCTTACAGTAGTTTGGGGTCATTGACCATGGCTGGGGGCCTTGTTGTGCAGATCAGCTGAAGTGTAGGGTGACCTCCAAAGTCCTTTCTCTATTGGGACATGTATACTGGTCTTCAATCTTTGCTTGTTGACTCAAGTTGTTAATTTGATTGTTTGTAATAAAACTGTGTTTTATAAATTAAAGAGCTGTTTTAGCCCATTTAATCCAACCTCAGCAGCTTGTTTATTATTTGAGTGACCCGAGGGTATGTTTATGTAGGTTTATTGTGTCGGGGTCTTTGCTAAGTGTTATAAGAGTATTGGGTTTAGTAATAACCCAAAAGGGTTTTGTTCAAACCATACACATTTCCACTCCAGTCCAGCATAGTGTGAACGACACTCAGACACAGCATTTTAAGGAGGCTTTCCTCCTCTTCTAGGCTCTTGGCTATCTTTTTAAGTCGGTCTCCACCACTGGGTCTCAGTTTGCACTCCAACAGGGTCCCCTTTGTATCTAACAATAAGTGGTCACCCAAGCAGGAAAATTAGCAGTGACGTAGCAATAGGGGATGAAGAGGTTGTGACCGCAGTTGGGTCCTTGGACCAAAGGGGACCACTAGGGGCCCTCCCACAACTGCTCTGTTAGCTTTTCAATGGTACTATGCTGGTAATAATACTGTTAATACTGGAAACCATTAACAAACGTTTTCCCTCCTCTGATTACACCTCTCATACCGTGCCAAAACATTTTCGCCATATATGTGCATACACAATTGGGGAGACTGAAACAAGTATGTAGATTCCTGAACGACCACAAATGATAAGCCAACATTTCTACTACTACTACAAATACATAAATACAAAATCACTTATTTACACTGGATGTTCAAAGATGATTTAACCTTTTTTTTTAATGGACAACTTCATTATTTTTGACTAGCGTTAAATACAATTAATTAAAGGTCTTGTAATGACATAAGGCAGAAATCCCACAGCAAGAGACAAAATACAAAAATGGCATTTTAAAAACAAACTTCAGAGGGCCAAATTTATTCTGAAAATAACCGTGAAAGCAGCAAAATGAGGAATCAAAGAGGGTGGAACTAAAGATAATGTCTTCAAAGTGACAAGCGGGAAAAGAAACATCACATATGCTAAATACGGTTCTCCCTTCTCATTGGATATGTTATGGCAGCTTTACACGTCCTTCTAATAGGTATAGATCTGTTTTATGAGTAAGGATGAGCATTTGAAATTGAAAAATAATATTAACATTGAAAACTGAAGCAGGTACATTTTGCACTGGCTATAGCTATCTCTTAACAGCGGATCTGAGATGAAAAACTAACTATAACAAGTAACTTGTCTATATATCTTATGTACAGTTTAGATGATTTAAACAGCAAATCTGTCTGCATACAGCTTTAAAAGAAAGTGATTATATCTACCTGTGATACAATGACAGCAGCCATGTTGTTGTAAACATTACACACAGCCAAGCTTATCTGCATCATCAGCACTCAGACTGAAAAAGACCTACTCTCCCCTCCTCCTCCCTCCTCCCCTCTGCCTCTGAAATCTCTGGCTAGTACTACCTCCCCCTCCTCCTGCCCAGACTCAGCTCCCATGAGCCCTTGCTGCTGCCAAGGCTCTCTGAAAACTGTGGGCGGGGTTTGTTTAGTTTATAGGGAATTAGAGTATTAAAACGAAAACAAAAAAGTATTTGGCTTGAGGAATGCCCTATAAACTATAGGAAAGGAACACAATTATGCAATGAGTAAAAGTTCATCTCGGATCCACTTTAACCACTTGCCGACCGCGCACTCATAACGCGCGTCGGCAAAGTGGTAGCTGCAGGACCAGCGACGCAGTATTGCGTCGCCAGCTGCAGGCTAATTAATCAGGAAGCAGCCGCTCGCGAGAGCGGCTGCTTCCTGTCAATTCACGGCGGGGGGCTCCGTGAATAGCCTGCGGGCCGCCGATGGCGGCTCGCAGGCTAAATGTAAACACAAGCGGAAATAATCCGCTTTGTTTACATTGTACGGCGCTGCTGCGCAGCAGCGCCGTAAGGCAGATCGGCGATCCCCAGCCAATCAGCGGCCGGGGATCGCCGCCATGTGACAGGGGACGTCCTGTCACTGGCTGCACAGGACGGATAGCGTCCTGTGCAGCCCCGATCACCGGGGATGACAGGTAGGAGAGGGAGGGGGGGAATTTCGCCGCGGAGGGGGGCTTTGAGGTGCCCCCCCCGCAACATGCCAGCCAAGAGGAGCGATCAGACCCCCCCTGCACACCATCCCCATAGGGGGGAAAAAAGGGGGGCGATCTGATCGCTCTGCGTGCTGCCTGATCTGTGCTGGGGGCTGCAGAGCCCACCCAGCACAGATCACAGAATACTGCGCTGGTCCTTAAGGGGGGGTAAAGGGTGGGTCCTCAAGTGGTTAATGATAAATATATGTTGTGCAAGTTTATATTAAAGGACCATTATAGCAAAAAAAAAAAAGTATTATTTGAAATACATGTGAACACATACACATAAGAAGTACATTTCACCCAGAATAAAATGAGCCATAAATTGCTTTTCTCCTATGTTGCTGTCACTTACAGTAGGTAGTAGAAATCTGACAGAACTGACAGGTTTTGGGCTAGTCCTTCTCTTCATGGGGGATTCTCAGCATGGCCTTTAGACTTTATAAAGACAATCCCTGAAAAGGATCTATACAAAGATCCTGGCCAGCCTCCCTGCTCGCTGCACACTATTTTTGGCAGCTGGACGGAACAACTGACATTTACAAAGTGCTTTTGAAAATAAAGAAAACCCTGAGAATCTCCCATGAAGAGATGGACTAGTCTAAAACCGGTTCTGTCAGATTTCTATTTCCTACTGTAAGTGTGCGAGCAACATAGGAGAAAAGTAATTTATGTCTCATTTTAGTCTGGAAGAAATGTGATTTTCATGATAGTGTTCCCTTAACCTTCCTGGCAGTAAGCCCGAGCTGAGCTCGGGCTATGCCGCCGGAAGGCACCGCTCAGGCCCCGCTGGGCCGATTTGCATAATTTTTTTTTTGCTGCACACAGCTAGCACTTTGCTAGCTGCGTGCAGTGCCCGATCGCCGCCGCTACCCGCCGATCCGCCACTATCCGTCGTGCCGCAGCCGCCCCCCCCCCCCCCAGACCCCGTGCGCTGCCTGGCCAATCAGTGCCAGGCAGCTCTATGGGGTGAATAGGAATCCCCTTTGACGTCACGACGTCGATGACGTCGGTGACGTCATCCCGCCCCGTCGCCATGGCGACGGGGGAAGCCCTCCAGGAGATCCCGTTCTTTGAACGGGATCTCCTGATCGCCGATCGCCGGCGGCGATCGGAGGGGCTGGGGGGATGCCGCTGAGCAGCGGCTATCATGTAGCGAGACTTTGTCTCGCTACATGAAAAAAAAAAAATGTAAAAAAAAAGATTTGCTGCCCCCTGCCGATTTTTTAGCAAACCGCCAGGAGGGTTAATGAACTGTGAGGATTAGACTAAGTGTTTCAGCTACAGTAAGTGTAGCCAAAATTCTGCACCAAGTTAGCATCTGTTGTATAGCCTAAGCATTGGCAGCTGAAGATGATAGAAGCCGAGTATTACTTAAGGTGCCCATATATCTATTGACTTGGTGGAGGATTGGCCACCTGATTTGATAATGGTTATCGAATCGAATGTATGAGATGAAAATCGGTGCCATCAAGTGCAAGCCCGTTCGATGATGTGACCAATTTCGGGTCGAGCATGTTGATCGGGTTTGCAGCGGTAATAGCAATCGATCTTGAGACAAGCAACGAAACCCCCAATGCTGCCCCCCCGGTGCCCAATGCACTATACTTCACCTGTCTGTGTCCACCACTTACTCCGGGCTCAATACCCGTCCATACATGTGCCCCACGGGGCTGCTGGCGTACATGCGGGTGCATGTGTGACATCACTCATGTGCCCACATTACTCCGGCAACCACATTGGGTGCGTGTATGGATGGAGGACGGAAGAAGGAGCCCGGAGCCAGCAGTGGACACGGACAGGTAAAGTATAGTGCACCAGGCACGGGGGGGGGGGGGGGGGGAGTTAACATTGTGTACATATTATAACACCGCCGGTGAGTTGAGCGCATGGTGAGCTGAATGACGGCTCTCCCTGCTGCCTCTCAAATTCCTGGTGGGATTAAATACTATTAACCCTCTGAGTTGTAGCAACTCGGAAGAAGAAGTAATTCCCGGAATTACCCTAGCAGAGTATGTGCACCATAGCATTGGTGCTAGAGTGGTGCCCAGCATCGGAGCTCAGTGCTAATAACCTGCTTCGTTAACATTGAGAATAGAAGTTAGGCAGCAGGAAACAGGTTAACATTAGGAATAGAGGTTAGGGTTAGGCAACAGGAAGAGGTTAACATTGGGAGATACCCATGTCTTTTACAAAAAGTACTCAGGACATGATAACAGCAGCACCGTAGGAAGGAAGACAGTACATTGATCAGGATAATGGGGTTGATTCACAAAACTTTACTCATTATTAGGGATAATCACAGATATGCAAATTCTTCTGAGTTGATGCAAATTTATGCATTTTTTAAAATGCAAATATATGCAGCTTGAAAATGGACCAATCAATTTAACCCTGGGTTTAAATTGATTGGTCCATTGTCAAATTGCATACATTTGCATAAAAAATTACATAATGTCGGAAACATTTGCATCTCATTGATCCTCCCTACTCATTATTTATATCTCCTAGTTTTTATGATTTATCGCTCCTTGTCTGACTTAACTCATGGGAAAAAATATGTACTCAGCATGAAAAATATCGCTATTCAGTTATATCCAAAGAAAAGTAAGGGAGCTTCAACTAGGGATGAGCGAAGGAATTTGAAAGTACGGGAAAATGCATAGAAAGCGTTCTGACCAATTGCATGAGGGCCTGGTACAGCTGCACCAAGGCTTCTAGAGAAGATCTGCAGCGAGTTGTTAAAACGGCAAAGACGCCTTGTTCGAGCTCCTTCCTTCAGGTAGATGTTTAAGATCAATCCGCATACAAACAAGCTGAAAACCAGGTTTTTCTCATCTGCCATAAACTTGATGAACACTGAATCCTCTCTGAAATAGTTAACACTGTGTACATATTGTTTAAATATTTGAAATACCCTGCATACTTGCAGGGACATAACTAGAAATCACTGGGGCCCCCTGCAAAACTTTGGATGGGGCCCCCTTTCGACAGTCCCGCCAATAGGTACAGTTCCAGCCTGTACAGAAGAACCTGCTGCACACTAAATTGGGACTGTCTACAAATCTTTGTCTACAAAACTTTGTATGATTTGTTATCAGTGGCTGAGCAGGTGCAGTCATTAGAACAATAGTCCACAGAGCAGAAAGTTTTTTCTCTCCGTGCCCAGACTCCTCAAGCATCACTACAGGGCACAGCACTTGGGAGGGGTAGAAAGGTTTGGGGTAGAACAGAGCTGTACACAAGACCCTGCTGAACACTGAATAGGGATAGTGTACAAATCTTTGTCTACAAAACTTTGTATGATTCCTCATCTGTGGCTGAGCAGATGCAGTCATTAGAACAATTGTGCAGAGAGCAGAAAGTTTTTTCTCTCTGTGCCCTTAGTTGTCAGTCTCTCAGGACAGGGCCCCCTTTGGCTTCTGGGCCCCACTGCAGCTCCATCCCTTGCAGGGTTTATTGTTACGCCCCTGCATACTTGCATAATTCCTCTATTTCTACCTTTGTTACTATCACTATGTTCCCTATATGTTCCACGGGACTGTCATGAAAAGTAATTTTGTTGTGTTACACAATGACAATAAAGTGCTTGAATCTTGAAGTCAACATGGAAGGCAGAAGGACAGATTTCCACTTTCCCTATTGATTTGAATGTATTCTTCCCTATTGATTTAAATGAATTCTTTATGGAATAGTCAGTTCCATTATACTAGCTCCATCACACATAAACTGTCCAATTTCTTCAAAAGGGTTAATGTATTATTTACATATTCATGCAAGGAACACAAACCTTTGTTTGCCAGCAGAATAATGATTTTCCCAGAACACCTCTTACAAATTCCACCTAATTACAATACAATGAATGGCAGAATATATTATAGCCAATCACACTCTCCCCCCAAGGCAACAAATCAGTTAATATTTGAGGCAGCAAAGCGCGAGATGAAGTGTAAAGGGCAAATGTCCATCAAACGCTCCCCTTTTGTTAGATTACGCTCTTACGGGACTTGTGTTCCGACTGAGCTGGCAAAAAAATATAAATAAATAAACAATTTTTTTTTCTATTACCTTTCACAATGGAAATGCCTCCGTCAGTAAATAACTTTTGCTGCCAAGATCAATATGTTCCGGCTTTATCTGCCTGAAACGTCCCAGATACATATAGAAAGGTCTCCTTGGCTTTGCGACTCGTCGCCTGCGTTGAGCATTTTCTGCTATTAGTTTGACATTTTTCAAGCGTTTACTGCTGATGGTGTTTTCCTTGAAATACATTTTTACATGGTGGATTAACCTAACGCTCAAACAGCAGGCAAATTCAAAAGCCTCTTTTACAATAGAATTGCAGTCCAAATTTCTCATTTTAAAATGCAGTATAACAAAAAAAATTATAGCCTGTTAAAGAAAAATGGAGCCAGAGCTGTTTAAAAATCTGTGTTCCCGTTCTTTACAATTGGGGCCAACCTTTAGCACACTTGAGACCAGTGGCAGGATCGGTTCTCCAGGGACCCTCTAAACCATTCCCCTCGTGGACTGTGGCCGCCACAGTATAGGTAATAACCGAGCCCCCAGTATTAAGTAGGTTCCCGTCAAGAATGTGCACACAGGTGTGCCTCCCACATTAGGTGCCCCCGCCACCCCAGGTCAAAAGTCAAATACTTACCTAAGAAGCCTCTGGATCCTGTGGATTCTTCCAACGCTGTCATCAGGTCCACCTTTGCTGGACCCAGGGCGAGGCTTTACAAATTGCTCCCCCTTCCCCCCACTCCCATGGACTCGTGAACCCTTACTCTTTAGGGACCGTCACACAGCCACAGGTCACAAGTAGATCTACCTACTTACTAGTGACCAGATGCTCATCCAAGAGGAAGCAGGGACCAGGAAAACACACAGGTTAAGAGAGCCCGGAAAGCCGACTCCTCCATGGGCGCCATGCACAGACAGCCTGCAGTACCGCTACAGGACATCAGGTGTTATCACGCGGTGGTGACGTGATCATGACTTGATGTCTAATCCAGGCAGCCTAGGAGGAGTCAAGTAAGGTGATCAAGCTAGTAATCTTCCATTTGGCTGCACCGCCGGTCACCAGCTCCCTAGCGGTTATGTCCTTCTGCCTGCACCCCCCCCCCCCCCTTCTTCTACTTGCTGGTCTGCTCCCAGGGCGATCACTCTACCCACACTGCCCAAGAAACGGCCCTGCCCCTAAAGGAATCCAACAAGAACTAGTCGGAGTTGAATCTCACGGCTGTGCTCCTCTCAAGTCTGAGCGAGGCCGTACTGCGTCTGAGTATGAGCAGAGTCGCGGCGTGCAGGACGGTCCTGGGTATCGGCAGGGGTCCAGAGGATGACATGGGAAGCCTCTGGAGGGTCTAGACTTTAAAGGACAACTATCAAAGTTAAAGTGGACCTGAACTCTTGCACAGGACCGAAGGAAAACATAGAGAAATGCACCCTGTATGTATTTGGAGAGTTTAACCTGTTAAATCCCCCCTCATTTGTGTCTAATAATCACAAGTTTTAATTTGATCTATCCCCTGTGTCACATGACTGCCATGGCAGAGATGGCAGATAAGCTAATTTGATAGCACAGGCTGTTAACAATATGTCTGCTTCCATGAATCAGGAAGTAGAAACAGTGCAGATTCAGGATTTGTATCCGCTGTAAGGTTATTATGCTGTTGTGTATCTTTTAGAGCAGAGAGGACATTCTGAGTTCAGGTCCGCATTAACTAAAATTCTGAATGCTACATATATTTCCAGTAATTGCTATCAAATAGCAATACAAAGGTTTTACAGAGAACAGTTCTCACTGTGGGCAATACTATGGAGGAATGTATCCAGCACACCCAGCATACAGACACAATCTTCACTGGCTCTAATACTGTGACTGGAATATGTTCAGAATAATAGAAAGCAGAAATATAGCTTCAAATGTGTGTACATAATCATCAGACTCAGGGTCTGTGACCCTGAGTAAAGTAAACAGTTTACAGCCAAGGAGATCTCATTCTGAATGGGGGTGGGAGAAGCGTCCAAGTAAGGAAAAAGTACAGATCCTTCTTTTCCGATCCTTCTTTGTATCTAAAAATCCTTCAGATGTTCTCATGTGATCTGTGAGAAAGCAGGCAGGGCAGAGACAAACAGTAAATTATTCCTCTGTGAATAGTGACAGAGAGGTGTAAAGAAGCTACATGGTATAGCTCTATCCTCTAGCCCGATGCTGACACAAATTGTTACAAACAGCTGGTAAACAAGGCATTTTTTTTTCACACAGGCTGTGATGAGAAACCTCTGAAAAGCATTTTAGTGTTGCTGGCCAAAAGCTCAATGAGTATGTGGGGTTTACAGAAGAACAGTTTCTTTGATAGTTGTTCTTTAAGGATAATTTTAGGGAACCAGTGAACTTATTGGTGTATTTTTGGGAGGTGGGAGGAAACCTACACAAAAGAGAAAAAAAAAAACTCCATGCAGAAAACTTCCTGTCCAGATTCGAATCAGGAACCTTAGCATGGTACGGTAAGTGCTATCCATTACACCACTATGTCACCTGTGTGACATCATCAAGGATTTGGAGACCTGTGCCAAAATTGGAAAACACTTTCAGTTAAAGTCCCCATTGAACCGTGTAGGTACACAAAAAGTTATACTTTAATTTAGTTATATTGCTAAACTGTGTTTGGTTGTTTCTTTCTGCCTCATGTTATGAGTCGTCATCTAAAAAGATAATTGATAACTTACGTGAAATGGATCCAGGATTTTGACAGCAGCCTTGCTTCCATTTTTCTTATTCATGACTTTGAAAACTTTCCCATATGTTCCCTTTCCGATGGTTTCCACAATTTCCCAGGTATCAGAGGGGTCAGGAAATCCATCAAATACAAAGGACTTTCCACGTAAGGACAACATTTTCTGCACATCACCCTGAAAAAAAAAGTCGAGTTTTTCAAATTATTTGGTATGATCGAGATCCTTTTCTTATGAATGTAAGTGGTATTTCTTTTTAATTCAGGCCTGGATTTACATCACAGGAGCCTATAGGCACAGATGTTCTGGCACCCTAGACTTCCTCCTCCATGAACCTACAAACCCCCACCGAACCACACTGCAAGTGTGCTGACTGGCCCAGCTGTCACTTCTCCCTTACTTCCCTTGCCTGTCATAGGTAGCTACGGTTGTCCCTTAGCATTAGGTAGCCAGAGGTAACCTCAGTATTAGGTAGCTAGAGGTGCTCCCAACTGAAGGGAGGTCTCGTCAGTGGAATGCTGAGTGCTGGAGGAGTAACCTCTCATTTACACTCTCATCAGGACTCTGCATAGGGAAGGAGAGGGGCACAAGGGAGTGAGTGAACCGCTTTTCCATATTTAGGCACCTGTAAGCACGTGACTACAGGGCCTTAGGGTGAATTCAGCCCTGTTTTAATTATATGCACATAATTGCCTAATGGGAACCTGAGGTAAGAGTGGTATGGAGGCTCAGGCTGCCATATCGATTACCTTTTTTTAAAAAGGCAAGTTACCTGGTTGTCCTGTTCTTGATCCTGAGTCCAACACTTTTAGCCATAGACCCTGAACCAGCATACAGATCAGGTGCTCTGATACACTACTAATGCCAGAAAGATCAGCATGACACCAAGCAACTGACACTGTTTAAAGAGGAACTCCAGTGAAAATAATGTAGTAAAAAAGTGCTTCATTTTTTACCATAATTATGTATAAATGATTTAGTCAGTGTTTGCCCATTGTAAAATCTTTCCTCTCCCCGATTTACATTCTGACATGTATCACATGGTGACATTGTTACTGTGGGCAGGTTATGTAGTTGCTCCTAGCTGTTTTGGCTGTTAGTAGTGTTGGGCGAACATCTAGATGTTCGGGTTCGGGCCGAACAGGCCGAACATGGCCGCGATGTTCGGGTGTTCGACCCGAACTCCGAACATAATGGAAGTCAATGGGGACCCGAACTTTTGTGGTTTGTAAAGCCTCCTTGCATGCTACATACCCCAAATTTACAGGGTATGTGCACCTTGGGAGTGGGTACAAGAGGAAAAAAAAATTAGCAAAAAGAGCTTATAGTTTTTGAGAAAATCGATTTTAAAGTTTCAAAGGGAAAACTGTCTTTTAAATGCGGGAAATGTCTGTTTTCTTTGCACAGGTAACATGTTTTTTGTCGGCATGCAGTCATAAATGTAATACATATAAGAGGTTCCAGGAAAAGGGACCGGTAACGCTAACCCAGCAGCAGCACACGTGATGGAACAGGAGGAGGGTGGCGCAGGAGGAGAAGAAGGCCACGCTTTGTGAGACACAACAACCCCGGCCTTGCATGAGGGCAAGAAGCGTGCGGATAGCAGGCTTTGTACCGCCATGCAGTCATAAATGTAATAAAGATAAGTGGTTCAATAAACAGGGACCACGCGGCAACGCTAACCCAGCAGCAGCAGACGTGATGGAACAGGAGCAGGCGCAGGAGGAGAAGGCCACGCTTTGTGAGACACAACAACCCAGGCCTTGCATGAGGGCAAGAAGCGTGCGGATAGCATGCTTTGTACCGCCATGCAGTCATAAATGTAATAAAGATAAGTGGTTCAATAAACAGGGACCACGCGGCAACGCTAACCCAGCAGCAGCAGACGTGATGGAACAGGAGGAGGCGCAGGAGGAGAAGGCCACGCTTTGTGAGACACAACAACCCCGGCCTTGCATGAGGGCAAGAAGCGTGCGGATAGCATGCTTTGTACCGCCATGCAGTCATAAATGTAATAAAGATAAGTGGTTCAATAAACAGGGACCACGCGGCAACGCTAACCCAGCAGCAGCAGACGTGATGGAACAGGAGCAGGCGCAGGAGGAGAAGGCCACGCTTTGTGAGACACAACAACCCAGGCCTTGCATGAGGGCAAGAAGCGTGCGGATAGCATGCTTTGTACCGCCATGCAGTCATAAATGTAATAAAGATAAGTGGTTCAATAAACAGGGACCACGCGGCAACGCTAACCCAGCAGCAGCAGACGTGATGGAACAGGAGGAGGCGCAGGAGGAGAAGGCCACGCTTTGTGAGACACAACAACCCAGGCCTTGCATGAGGGCAAGAAGCGTGCGGATAGCATGCTTTGTACCGCCATGCAGTCATAAATGTAATAAAGATAAGTGGTTCAATAAACAGGGACCACGCGGCAACGCTAACCCAGCAGCAGCAGACGTGATGGAACAGGAGCAGGCGCAGGAGGAGAAGGCCACGCTTTGTGAGACACAACAACCCAGGCCTTGCATGAGGGCAAGAAGCGTGCGGATAGCATGCTTTGTACCGCCATGCAGTCATAAATGTAATAAAGATAAGTGGTTCAATAAACAGGGACCACGCGGCAACGCTAACCCAGCAGCAGCAGACGTGATGGAACAGGAGCAGGCGCAGGAGGAGAAGGCCACGCTTTGTGAGACACAACAACCCAGGCCTTGCATGTGGACAAAAAGCGTGCGGATATAGCAGCAATGCTTTTTGCCGCCATGCAGTCATAAATGTAATACAGATGAGAGGTTCAATAAACAGGGCCCGGAAACGCAACACCATCCCAGATGTTCATTGGTCATGTTACTTGGTTGGGGTCCTGGAGTGTTGCGTAGTCATTTCCAATCCAGGATTGATTCATTTTAATTTGAGTCAGACGGTCTGCATTTTCTGTAGAGAGGCGGATACGCCGATCTGTGACGATGCCTCCGGCAGCACTGAAACAGCGTTCCGACATAACGCTGGCTGCCGGGCAAGCCAGCACCTCTATTGCGTACATTGCCAGTTCGTGCCAGGTGTCTAGCTTCGATACCCAATAGTTGAAGGGTGCAGATGGATGGTTCGACACAGCTACGCCATCTGACATGTAGTCCTTGACCATCTTCTCCAGGCGATCGGTGTTGGAGGTGGATCTGCACGCTTGCTGTTCAGTGGGCTGCGGCTGCATGGGTGTCAGAAAATTTTCCCACTCCAAGGACACTGCCGATACCATTCCCTTTTGGGTACTAGCTGCGGCTTGCGTTGTTTGCTGCCCTCCTGGTCGTCCTGGGTTTGCGGAAGTCAGTCTGTCTGCGTACAACTGGCTAGAGGAGGGGGAGGATGTCAATCTCCTCTCTAAAGTCTCCACAAGGGCCTGCTGGTATTCTTCCATTTTGACCTGTCTGACTCTTTCTTCAAGCAGTTTTGGAACATTGTGTTTGTACCGTGGATCCAGAAGGGTATAAACCCAGTAATTGGTGTTGTCCAGAATGCGCACAATGCGTGGGTCACGTTCAATGCAGTCTAGCATGAATTGAGCCATGTGTGCCAGAGTCCTACCAGAATCCTCATCATCCTCTTGTGAGCGTTGTGATAGTTGTTGTGATGCATCATAGTCGTCACCTTCCTCCTGGTCTGCTTCTGCTGACCATTCGCGTTGAATTGTGGAAGTCCAACGTGCACCGCTCTGGCCCTCGTCAGTGGTGGCATGAAATTCCTGCTCCAACTCCAGCTGTTCCTCCTCCTCTTCTTCGTCATAGCTGCTGGGGCCAGCGTTCCCTGAGGCGGATGGCCTGATGTTGGTACCATCACGCTGATCGTTTTCTCCTTCAGATTCCCCCAGTTGCATCATGACAGCTGTTTCCTTGATTTTTAACATCGACCTCTTCAGTAAACACAGCAGTGGTATGGTAATGCTGACTGAAGAGTTGTCACTGCTCACAAGCAACGTGGATTGCTCAAAATTTTGGAGGACTTGGCAGAGGTCCAACATGTTGGCCCAATCGGATCCACAGAAGCTTGGCAGCTGGCCGGATGCGCCTCGGTACTGCGCCGTCATGTACTGGACCACTGCACTCTTCTGCTCGCAAAAGCGGGCTAGCATGTGCAGCGTAGAATTCCAGCGCGTAGGGACATCACACAGCAAGCGATGGTGGGGGAGATTGAAGCGCTCCTGCATCTTGGCGAGTGCCCCCGAAGCAGTACTGGAATTTCTACAATGTTTGGACACTCGACGCACCTTCAACAGCAGATCGGGCACGCCTGGGTATGTCCTCAGGAACCGCTGAACTACTAGGTTCATCACGTGCGCCAGGCAAGGGATGTGTGTCAGCTTAGCCAACCTTAAAGCGCGAATGAGATTACTCCCATTATCACACACAACCATGCCCGGTTTCAGGTCCAGCGGTGCCAGCCACAAATCCGTCTGTTCCTTTATTCCCCTCCAAATTTCCTCCCCTGTGTGCTGCTTATCCCCAAGGCAGATTAGCTTCAGCAACGCTTGCTGACGCATGCCAACAGCTGTGCTGCACTGCTTCCACGATCCTACTGCTGCTGGGTTAGCGTTTCCGGATGAGGTACAGCTTTGAGATGCGTTGGAGGAGAAGGAGTCAGAGAGGTAGGTGCTGCTGTTATCCAGTGGGAGGGACGGCGGTGCAGCTGTTTGTGGCGTGGGCAACACCCGTGCCGTAGCAGGTGAGGAATCGCTGCCAGGCTCCACAAGGTTCACCCAGTGCGCGGTAAGGGAGATGTATCGACCCTGGCCGAACGCACTCGTCCAGGTGTCAGTGGTGAGGTGAACCTTGCAGGCAACGGCATTCTTCAAGCTTCGGGTTATTTTGCTGACCACGTGCTCATGCAACTCAGGCACTGCAGAGCGTGCAAAGTGGTAGCGGCTGGGAACCACGTAACGTGGGATGGCCACTGACATCATGCCCTTGAAGCTGTTTGTCTCCACCAATCGATATGGCAGCATTTCGCAGGCCAGAAGCTTGGCTATGCTGGCTGTTACTGCCACGGCCCGGGGGTCATTTGCTGGCAATTTCCTCTTGCGCTCAAACATCTCCGACACAGACAACTGAACCGTAGCGCTGCACACGGAAGGGCTGTTGGTTGTTGTGTTTGATGAACACTGGGAGACCTCAAGAGCACTACTCCGGAAAGTGACAGTGTCAGCGTCGTCTGATGTTTGTGAATGTTGTGAACCACGCAATGGCTGGGCTACTGCTGCTGCTGAGGCGGGTCTGGTGGTGAGTCTGGTGAACCCAAGGGAGGCAGTGTTGTTTCTGGTACCCTGTCCTGACGCGTTTGCCCAAAGAGTGGGATGTTTGGATAGCATGTGACGGCTCATGCTGGTGGTGGAGAGGTTGTTAATATTTTTCCCCCTGCTCAGGCGGGTCTTGCACACCTTGCAAATCGCCATGGTAACATCCTCAGTGCAGTCTTCAAAGAAAGCCCAGACTTTGGAGCACCTGCCTCCTTGCTGGCGATTTCTGTTTGCTCCTCTTTTGCCTCTCACTTGAACTTCCACGCTTGTGGTGCCTGAAATTGCGCGCCGCCTACCTTGTGGCACAAGGCGAACTCGTGCAGCAGTGTGTTCTTCAACAGACTCATCTGTGCTGCTGCTACGACGGCGATGTTCTCGTTCACAAACAAAATCTGGGTCTCTGTCCACATTGTCCATACCCTCCTCTTCCATCTCCTCAAACTCGTCATATGTCATTGTGGGCCACCGCCGTGGAGTAGAGCTCCCCACAACAACCTCTGCGCAGCACACTCCAACGTCGTCTTCCAGATCTTGTCGGCCGACCTCCTGCAATTGCAACCCCTCCTGCCCAAATTGCTCTGGGATTTGGGTTTCCGAGTCCTCTTCGGACTCGCCTTGTATTTCAGTGCGCGGTGCATTTCCCACAGTTAACGGTTGTGAATCCAGGCACAACATTTCTGGCTGTTCCTCCATTGACCTTTGAAAGGTGGAAGTTTGTTGGGCTGGGAATAGCTCCTGCGAATACCCCATTGTGTCCTGAGGTAATTCATCGGACTGGTTATCTGGCAGTTGTGTGCGTGGTGTCGCTGCCGGTTGTGTCAGCTTTGTGCCCACTGGCTCCTTGTAACTGGCTGAGGACTCGGACCTCGTGCGTGATGTGCTGGTGCTGCTTAACCCACTGCTGGACGCTTGAGAGGTCATCCAAGTAATTATCTGGTCCTGTTCTTTTGGATTTGTGAGGGTTGTTGTCCTGGACAACATGGGCGGTATTGAGTGGGTTTTCTTGGGTGCTCCCCTGTGGCCTGTACGTGAACCGTCAGGGTAAACACCTCTTCCCTTGCCCCTCCCTCTTTCACCGGATTTCTTCCTCATTTCACTTATCCTTACAGTACACGCTGACTGGCAGCAGTACAGTGGCAGTACAGAAATGCTATACAGTACCACTATTCCCAGCAGCGACACAGAGCACAATGCTATACAGTGACGGGTGAGCGGTGTACCACTATTCCCAGCAGCGACACAGAGCACAATGCTATACAGTGACGGGTGAGCGGTGTACCACTATTCCCAGCAGCGACACAGAGCACAATGCTATACAGTGGCGAACGAGCGGTGTACCACTATTCCCAGCAGACACAGAACAGTACACAGAATGCTATATAGTGTGGCTGAACGAGCGGTGTACCACTATTCCCAGCAGACACAGAACAGTACACAGAATGCTATATAGTGTGGCTGAACGAGCGGTGTACTACTGTTCCCAGCAGACACAGAACAGTACACAGAATGCTATATAGTGTGGCTGAACGAGCGGTGTACTACTGTTCCCAGCAGACACAGAACAGTACACAGAATGCTATATAGTGTGGCTGAACGAGCGGTGTACTACTGTTCCCAGCAGACACAGAACAGTACACAGAATGCTATATAGTGTGGCTGAACGAGCGGTGTACCACTGTTCCCAGCAGACACAGAACAGTACACAGAATGCTATATAGTGTGGCTGAACGAGCGGTGTACCACTGTTCCCAGCAGACACAGAACAGTACACAGAATGCTATATAGTGTGGCTGAACGAGCGGTGTACCACTATTCCCAGCAGACACAGAACAGTACACAGAATGCTATATAGTGTGGCTGAACGAGCGGTGTACTACTGTTCCCAGCAGACACAGAACAGTACACAGAATGCTATATAGTGTGGCTGAACGAGCGGTGTACTACTGTTCCCAGCAGACACAGAACAGTACACAGAATGCTATATAGTGTGGCTGAACGAGCGGTGTACCACTATTCCCAGCAGACACAGAACAGTACACAGAATGCTATATAGTGTGGCTGAACGAGCGGTGTACTACTGTTCCCAGCAGACACAGAACAGTACACAGAATGCTATATAGTGTGGCTGAACGAGCGGTGTACTACTGTTCCCAGCAGACACAGAACAGTACACAGAATGCTATATAGTGTGGCTGAACGAGCGGTGTACTACTGTTCCCAGCAGACACAGAACAGTACACAGAATGCTATATAGTGTGGCTGAACGAGCGGTGTACTACTGTTCCCAGCAGACACAGAACAGTACACAGAATGCTATATAGTGTGGCTGAACGAGCGGTGTACCACTATTCCCAGCAGACACAGAACAGTACACAGAATGCTATATAGTGTGGCTGAACGAGCGGTGTACTACTGTTCCCAGCAGACACAGAACAGTACACAGAATGCTATATAGTGTGGCTGAACGAGCGGTGTACTACTGTTCCCAGCAGACACAGAACAGTACACAGAATGCTATATAGTGTGGCTGAACGAGCGGTGTACTACTGTTCCCAGCAGACACAGAACAGTACACAGAATGCTATATAGTGTGGCTGAACGAGCGGTGTACCACTGTTCCCAGCAGACACAGAACAGTACACAGAATGCTATATAGTGTGGCTGAACGAGCGGTGTACCACTGTTCCCAGCAGACACAGAACAGTACACAGAATGCTATATAGTGTGGCTGAACGAGCGGTGTACTACTGTTCCCAGCAGTGACACACAATGACTGGGGGGGACCCTGGCTAGCGTGGCTGGAGCGCGAACTACCCTGCCTGCCTACCCAAAGCTAAACCCACAGACAAATGGCGGAGATATGACGTGGTTCGGGTATTTATTTACCCGAACCACGTGACAGTTCGGCCAATCAGAGCGCGTTCGGGTCCGAACCACGTGACCCGTTCGGCCAATCACAGCGCTAGCCGAACGTTCGGGGAACGTTCGGCCATGCGCTCTTAGTTCGGCCATATGGCCGAACGGTTTGGCCGAGCACCGTCAGGTGTTCGGCCGAACTCGAACATCACCCGAACAGGGTGATGTTCTGCAGAACCCGAACAGTGGCGAACACTGTTCGCCCAACACTAGCTGTTAGAGACAGCTGTAAACAGCTAATTCCTGTCTGTGAACCTTGTTACATTGTGGCAGTTTGCCCAGAGTACCACTGTACTCAGAGCTTCTTGTGGGAGGGGTTTCAGCACAAAATCAGTCATACAGCGCCCTCTGATGGTCTGTTTGTGAAAATCATTATATTTCTCATGTAAAAGGGGGTATCAGCTGCTGATTGGGATAAAGTTCAATTCTAGGTTGGATTTTCTCTTTAAAGCCAGTGATGAACGACTGATTAAAAATGGATGCAATCCGAATGGTCACGTGACTACAAACACTTCCTCCTTCCAGGTTGATACATGATGTATTTTGGAACGCAGTGTGGGAGGTGTCATGGGACGAATGAAAGAAGACGCATGCTGGGTAAGTTTAACCCCCCCTCCCCCTTACACACCCGTTCAGCTGCAGTAATTAGGAGGTAGAGTTGGGCCGAACCTCCGATTTTAGGTTCGCGAACCGGGTTCGCGAACTTTCGCGGAACGTTCGGTTCGCGTTAAAGTTCGCGAACCGCAATAGACTTCAATGGGGATGCGAACTTTGAAAAAAAAAAAAATTATGCTGGCCACAAAAGTGATGGAAAAGATGTTTCAAGGGGTCTAACACCTGGAGGGTGGCATGGCGGAGTGGGATACACGCCAAAAGTCCCCGGGAAAAATCTGGATTTGACGCAAAGCAGCGTTTTAAGAGCAGAAATCACATTGAATGCTAAATGACAGGCCTAAAGTGCTTTAAAACATCTTGCATGTGTATACATCAATCAGGTAGTGTAATTAAGGTACTGCTTCACACTCACACACCAAACTCACCGTGTAACGCACCGCAAACAGCTGTTTGTGTAGTGACGGCCGTGCTGGACTGGTGCGCACCATGGCGAGAGTGCAGGTTTTGGTGGCTTTACAGCCCATATGGTCGCCTGACTGATGTAGCTGAATGACAGAACAGTGACTGTCCAGCTGATCAAATTTGGTCTGACCACAATGAAGCAACGACCTTATTAACTTTTGTGTGCCCCCCGAGACACTCATCTAGGCGCCGGTCATTGCTTCATTGTGATACGCAAGCCCCTTCACCACGGCAAGGTAATGATCACGAAGGGGAATGGGCGCATGTACATGCCTTTTCTTTTGTTGTTGCAGCTGCCCGCAGTGCAGCCAGAAAAATTAGGCAGTCATGTACACGCACCAGAAAAATTATTACAGCGGCCGCTGCTAGCAGCGGCCTAAAACATTCAGCAATCCGCCTGGAGTCCCGGACCCTGTAGGTGGTGGCGGAGAAGGTAGTCAAGCGGCCTGCAGGCAGACATGCTGTGTGGAGGGACAGGCCAGGCAGCCAGTCACACGGCGTGCAGGCAGAGATGCTGTGTGTGCGGGGACTGACTTAGTCTTGGGGCGAGCAGCAGCCCTCCGGGATCCATGCCTCATTCATTTTGATAAAGGTGAGGTACTTAACACTTTTGTGACTTAGGCGACTTCTCTTCTCAGTGACAATGCCTCCAGCTGCGCTGAAGGTCCTTTCTGACAGGACGCTTGCGGCAGGGCAGGAGAGAAGTTGGATGGCAAATTGGGACAGCTCTGGCCACAGGTCAAGCCTGCACACCCAGTAGTTCAAGGGTTCCTCATCGCTGTTCACAGCAGTGTCTACATCCACACTTAAGGCCAGATAGTCGGCTACCTGCCGTTCCAGGCGTTGGTGGAGGGTGGATCCGGAAGGGCTACGGCGAGGCGTTGGACTAAAGAACGTCCGCATGTCCGACATCACCATGAGATCGCTGGAGCGTCCTGTCTTTGACTGCGTGGACACGGGAGGAGGATTAGTGGCAGTGGTACCTTGCTGGCGTTGTGCTGTCACATCACCCTTAAAGGCATTGTAAAGCATAGTTGACAGCTGGTTCTGCATGTGCTGCATCCTTTCCACCTTCAGGTGAGTTGGTAACAGGTCCGCCACTTTGTGCCTGTACCGAGGGTCTAGTAGTGTGGCCACCCAGTACAGCTCATTCCCCTTGAGGTTTTTTATACGGGGGTCCCTCAACAGGCAGGACAGCATAAAAGACGACATATGCACAAAGTCGGATCCAGTACCCTCCATCTCCTCTTGCTCTTCCTCAGTGACGTCACGTAAGTCAACCTCCTCCCCCCAGCAGCGAACAATACCACGGGAAGGTTGAGCAGCACAAGCCCCCTGCGACGCCTGCTGCGGGTGTTCTCCTGCCGCCGTCCCCTCCTCCTCCTCCTCCCCCAAAGAAACACCTTGCTCATCATCCTCTGAGTCTGACTCATCTTCTGCACACGACTTCTCTTCTTCCTCCTCCTCCCCCCTCTGTGCTGCCGCAGGTGTTGAGGAAACAGCTGGGTCTGATGAAAATTGGTCCCATGCCTGTTCCTGCCGTAACGGTTCCTGGTCACGCTCATTCGCAGCTTCATCCGCCACTCTACGCACAGCACGCTCCAAGAAGTAAGCGTAGGGAATTAAGTCGCTGATGGTGCCCTCACTGCGGCTCACCAGGTTGGTCACCTCCTCAAACGGCCGCATGAGCCTGCATGCATTTTTCATCAGTGTCCAGTTGTCGGGCCAGAACATCCCCATCTTCCCAGACTGTTTCATTCTACTGTAGTTGTAGAGGTACTGGGTGACGGCTTTCTTCTGTTCTAGCAGGCGGGAGAACATGAGCAGGGTCGAAGTCCAGCGGGTCGCAAATGAGGCGTCTCACCGGCATGTTGTTTTTCCGCTGAATTTCCGCAAAGCGTGCCATGGCTGTGTAAGACCGCCTCAAATGCCCACAGAACTTCCTGGCCTGCTTCAGGACATCCGCTAAGCCAGGGTACTTTGCCACAAATCTTTGAACAACTAGATTCATGACATGTGCCATGCAGGGTATGTGTGTCAGCTTTCCCATATGCAAAGCGGCAAGCAGATTGCTACCGTTGTCGCACACCACGTTGCCTATCTCCAGGTGGTGCGGGGTCAGCCACTCATCCACCTGTTTCTTAAGAGCAGCCAGGAGAGCTGCTCCAGTGTGACTCTCCGCTTTGAGACAAGACATGTCTAAGATGGCGTGACACCGTCGTACCTGGCATGCAGCATAGGCCCTGCGGAGCTGGGGCTGTGTAGCTGGAGAGGAGAACTGCCACTCAGCCAAGGAGGAGGAGGACAGCGAAGAGCATGTAGCAGGAGGAGAGGAGGTGGCAGGAGGCCTGCCTGCAAGCCGTGGAGGTGTCACAATTTGGTCCGCTGCACCCTGCTTGCCATCGTTCACCACCAGGTTGACCCAATGGGCTGTGTACGTAATGTAGCGGCCCTGCCCGTGCTTGGCAGACCAGGCATCCGTGGTCAGGTGGACCCTTGACCCAACGCTCTTCGCAAGAGATGACACCACTTGCCTCTCAACTTCACGGTGCAGTTGGGGTATGGCCTTTCTCAAAAAATAAGTGCGGCCTGGCATCTTCCACTGTGGTGTTCCGATGGCCACAAATTTACGGAAGGCCTCAGAGTCCACCAGCCGGTATGGTAACAGCTGGCGAGCTAACAGTTCCGCCACGCCAGCTGTCAGACGCCGGGCAAGGGGGTGACTGGCCGAAATTGGCTTCTTCCGCTCAAACATTTCCTTCACGGACACCTGACTGCTGCTGTGGGCAGAGGAGCAGGAAGCGCTCAAGGGCAGAGGCGGAGTGGAGGAGGGTGCCTGTGAAGGTGGAAGGGAGAAAGCGGCAGAAGCAGATGATGCACCTGAAGGAGGAAGAGGAGAAGGAGGGTGACTTTTCTTTTGTGTGCTGCTGCTGCTTTTGCTCAGGTGGCCATCCCATTGCTGTTTGTGCCTTTTCTCCAGGTGCCTTCGTAAGGCACTTGTCCCTACGTGAGTGTTGGCCTTTCCACGGCTCAATTTTTGTTGGCAGAGCGAACAGATGGCTTTGGTCCGATCTGAGGCACACACATTAAAAAATTTCCACACCGCTGAGCCACCCTGGGATGTGGGCACTATGGGGACCTCAGCAGCTGATGCTGAAGGGCAAGTTGGCTGGCTGTACATAGGTGGCGATACATGGTGCCGGACACTGCCACCAGCTGTTTCTGACGAAGAGCTGCCCCAGCTTCTTTCAGCAACTTCTCTCCTCCTACTACTCTCTGACTCCCCCTCTGAACTGTCCCCCTCTTCATCTCCTCTATTGGGAACATACAGAGGATCCCTATCATCGTAATCATCCTGCCCAGCTTCGCTTGCCTCAGACAAATCCAAACATGCACCATCAGTAGGTCCTTCATCCTCCTTACACGTTACATCCATAGTGTTGCCGCGTAACTCAGACATATGAGCTGGTGAAAATTCATCTGGCTGTAACAACAATGGCTGTGCATCAGTGATTTCAACACTAAATAATTCTTGCGAAGTGTCAAATGCAGCGGAAGTGGTGCTAGTAGTAGCGCTGGTGGCTGAGCAAGATGAGGTGTTCTGTGTCGCTAAATACTCAACCACGTCCTGACAATGTTGGGAGGTGATGGGACGTGCCTTCTTCCGAGCACTGTACTGTGGGCCAGGTCCACACGAAATTACATTTACACGACCTCGCGCAGACCTGCCGGGTGGCCTTCCTCTGGCTCTGACACTACCTCTTCCTCTACCTGTTTTGTCCATATCGGGTATGCACGGAGTGGTATATCACACTGCGTGCACTCACGTAGGTAGGTGGGTTCACTTAACTGCACAGGTATGCGCACTGATGCGGTGGGTTCACTGAACAGAACAGGTATACAGTGGCGGGTTCACAGAACAGGTATGCAGTGGCAGGTTCACTAAACAGAACAGGTATGCAGTGGCGGGTTCACTGAACAGTACAGGTATACAGTGGCGGGTTCACTGAACACAACAGGTATGCAGTGGCGGGTTCACTGAACAGAACAGGTATACAGTAGCGGGTCCACTGAACAGAACAGGTATGCAGTGGCGGGTTCACTGCACAGTACAGGTATACAGTGGCGGGTTCACAGAACAGGTATGCAGTGGCAGGTTCACTGAACAGAACAGGTATGCAGTGGCGGGTTCACTGAACAGTACAGGTATACAGTGGCGGGTTCACTGAACAGAACAGGTATACAGTGGCGGGTTCACTGAACACAACAGGTATGCAGTGGCGGGTTCACTGAACAGGTATACAGTGGCAGGTTCACTGAACACAACAGGTATACAGTGGCGGGTTCACTGAACAGAACAGGTATACAGTGGCAGGTTCACTGAACACAACAGGTATGCAGTGGCGGGTTCACTGAACAGTACAGGTATACAGTGGCGGGTTCACAGAACAGGTATGCAGTGGCAGGTTTACTCAACAGAACAGGTATGCAGTGGCGGGTTCACTGAACAGGTATACAGTGGCGGGTTCACTGAACAGAACAGGTATACAGTAGCGGGTCCACTGAACAGAACAGGTATGCAGTGGCGGGTTCACTGAACAGTACAGGTATACAGTGGCGGGTTCACTGAACAGAACAGGTATGCAGTGGCGGGTTCACTGAACAGAACAGGTATACAGTAGCGGGTCCACTGAACAGAACAGGTATGCAGTGGCGGGTTCACTGAACAGTACAGGTATACAGTGGCGGGTTCACTGAACAGAACAGGTATACAGTAGCGGGTCCACTGAACAGAACAGGTATGCAGTGGCGGGTTCACTGAACAGTACAGGTATACAGTGGCGGGTTCACAGAACAGGTATGCAGTGGCAGGTTCACTGAACAGAACAGGTATGCAGTGGCGGGTTCACTGAACAGGTATACAGTGGCGGGTTCACTGAACAGAACAGGTATACAGTGGCGGGTCCACTGAACAGAACAGGTATGCAGTGGCGGGTTCACAGAACAGGTATGCAGTGGCAGGTTCACTGAACACAACAGGTATGCAGTGGCGGGTTCACTGAACAGGTATACAGTGGCGGGTCCACTGAACAGAACAGGTATGCAGTGGCAGGTTCACTGAACACAACAGGTATGCAGTGGTGGGTTCACTGAACAGGTATGTAGTGGTGGGTTCACAGAACACGTATGCAGTGGCGGGTTCACTGAACAGGTATGCAGTGGCAGGTTCACTGAACAGGTATGCAGTGGTGGGTTCACTGAACAGGTATGCAGTGGTGGGTTCACTGATCAGGTATGCAGTGGTGGGTTCACAGTACAGGTATGCAGTGGTGGGTTCACAGAACAGGTATGCAGTGTTGGGTTCACTGAACAGGTATGCAGTGGTGGGTTCACAGTACAGGTATGCAGTGGTGGGTTCACAGAACAGGTATGCAGCCAGGAACAAGCTAAGCCTAACTAATCTTTCCCTATGAGAGACAGTCTGCAGCAGCTCGCCCTACTCTCACTAATGCCGGTACACTAGTGACCGTAATGGCCGCCGCTGCCTGCCTTATATAAGGGGGGTGGGGCTCCAGGGGCTAGTGCCTAATTGGCTACACTGGGCCTGCTAACTGTGATGTAGAGGGTCAAAGTTGACCCTCCATGTGCATTATGGGGCGAACCGAACTTCCGCAAAGGTTTGCCTGCGGGACGCGAACGCGAACCACGGAAGTTCGCATGGAACCGTTCGCAGGCGAACCGTTCAGCCCAACTCTATTAGGAGGATGAAATCTGATTAAAACCCATTCAGATTTCATCCATTTTTAATCTGTTGCTCATCACTGTTTAAAGCAGCAGGGACAGCCATACTATCCGAGGGAAAAAAAAAACAACAACACATTTATAAGTAGATACATACTTGTTCTACTTACATAACACATGTATTGTACTTTCCACATTATGATTTCAGTGAATTTTATATAGTAAATAAAGAGAAAACTGTTTAACCACTTGAGGACCGCCCCCAGCCGATGGGCGGCGGCAAAGTCCGGGCCCAAACGACCGCAATACGCCCATCGGCGGGGGCGGCTGCGGGAGTGGCTATGCGGCGATCGCGTCATTCGTGACGCGATCAGCCGCCGGGGACTGGCTCCGCCCACCGTTCGCTGTAACCCGCCGGCCGTTCGGAAGCGCCGGCGGGTTACTAGCACCCGGATCGCCGCTGCACGTATGTATAATAGGCTTTGTAATGTATACAAAGCCTATTATACTGGCTGCCTCCTGCCCTGGTGGTCCCAGTGTCCGAGGGACCACCAGGGCAGGCTGCAGCCACCCTAGTCTGCACCCAAGCACACTGATTTCCCCCCCCCTGCCCCCTGATCGCCCACAGCACCCCTCAGACCCCCCCCTGCCCACCCCCCAGACCACTGTTTGCACCCAGTCACCCCCCTAATCACCCATCAATCACTCCCTGTCACTATCTGTCAACGCTATTTTTTTTTTAGTTCCTAATCTGCCCCCTACTCCCTCCTGATCACCCCCCCACCCCTTAGATTCTCCCCAGACCCCCCCCCCCAGATACCCCCCCCCCCTGTGTACTGTATGCATCTATCCCCCCTGATCACCTGTCAATCACCTGTCAATCACCCGTCAATCACCCGTCAATCACCTGTCAATCACCCCCTGTCACTGCTACCCATCAATCAGCCCCTAACCTGCCCCTTGCGGGCAATCTGATCACCCACCCACACCAATAGATCGCCCGCAGATCCGACATCAGATCACCTCCCAAGTGCAGTGTTTACATCTCTTCTCTCCTCTAAACACCCACTAATTACCCATTAATCACCCATCAATCACCCCCTATCACCACCTGTCACTGTTACCCATCAGATTAGACCCTAATCTGCCCCTTGCGGGCACCCAATCACCCGCCCACATGCTCAGATTGCCCTCAGACCCCCCCTTATCAATTCGCCAGTGCAATATTTACATCTGTTATTCCCTGTAATAACCCACTGATCACCTGTCAATCACCTATCAATCACCCATCAATCACCCCCTGTCACTGCCACCCATCAATCACCCCCTGTCACTGCCACCCATCAATCAGCCCCTAACCTGCCCCTTGCGGGCAATCTGATCACCCACCCACACCAATAGATTGCCCGCAGATCCGACATCAGATCACCTCCCAAGTGCAGTGTTTACATCTCTTCTCTCCTCTAAACACCCACTAATTACCCATCAATCACCCCCTATCACCACCTGTCACTGTTACCCATCAGATTAGACCCTAATCTGCCCCTTGCGGGCACCCAATCACCCGCCCACACGCTCAGATTGCCCTCAGACCCCCCCCCCTTATCAATTCGCCAGTGCAATATTTACATCTGTTATTCCCTGTAATAACCCACTGATCACCTGTCAATCACCTATCCATCACCCCCTGTCACTGCCACCCATCAATCACCCCCTGTCACTGCCACCCATCAATCAGCCCCTAACCTGCCCCTTGCGGGCAATCTGATCACCCACCTACACCAATAGATCGCCCGCAGATCCGACATCAGATCACCTCCCAAGTGCAGTGTTTACATCTCTTCTCTCCTCTAAACACTCACTAATTACCCATCAATCACCCCCTATCACCACCTGTCACTGTTACCCATCAGATTAGACCCTAATCTGCCCCTTGTGGGCACCCAATCACCCGCCCACACCTCAGAACGCCCTCAGACCCCAGCCCTGATCACCTCGCTAGTGCATTGCTTGCATCTATTTCCCCCCTCTAATCACACCTTGAGACACCCATCAATCACCTCCTGTCACCCCCTAGCACACCTACCCATCAGATCAGGCCCTAATTTGCCCCGTGTGGGCTCCTGATCACTCGGCCAAACCCTCAGATCCCCCTCAGACCCCCTTCCGATCACCTCCCCAGTGCATTGATTGCATCTATTTTCCCCTCTAACCACCCCCTGAGACACCCATCAATCACCTCCTGTCACCCCCCTAGCACTCCTATCCATCAGATCAGGCCCAAAACATCCTGTCATCTAAGAGACCACCCTGCTTATGACCGGTTCCACAAAATTTGCCCCCTCATAGACCACCTGTCATCAAAATTTGCAGATGCTTATACCCCTGAACAGTCATTTTAAGAAATTTGGTTTCCAGACTACTCACAGTTTTGGGCCATAAATAAAATCTTCTATGAACTCACCATACCCCTAGCGGAATACCTTGGGGTGTCTTCTTTCTAAAATGGGGTCACTTGTGGGGTTCCTATACTGCCCTGGCATTTTAGGGGCCCTAAACCGTGAGGAGTAGTCTAGAAAACAAATGCCTCAAAATGACCTGTGAATAGGACGTTGGGCCCCTTAGCGCACCTAAGCTGCAAAAAAGTGTCACACATGTGGTATCGCCATACTCAGGAGAAGTAGTATAATGTGTTTTGTGGTGTATTTTTACACATACCCATGCTGGGTGGGAGAAATCTCTCTGTAAATGGACAATTGTGTGTAAAAAAAATCAAACAATTGTCATTTACAGAGATATTTCTCCCACCCAGCATGGGTATGTGTAAAAATACACCCCAAAACACATTATACTACTTCTTCTGAGTACGGCGGTACCACATGTGTGGCACTTTTTTGCACCCTAAGTGCGCTAAGGGGCCCAAAGTCCAATGAGTACCTTTAGGATTTCACAGGTCATTTTGCGACATTTGGTTTCAAGACTACTCCTCACGGTTTAGGGCCCCTAAAATGCCAGGGCAGTATAGGAGCCCCACAAATGACCCCATTTTAGAAAGAAGACACCCCAAGGTATTCCGTTAGGAGTATGGTGAGTTCATAGAAGATTTTATTTTTTGTCACAAGTTAGCGGACAATGACACTTTGTGAAAAAAAAACAATTAAAATCAATTTCCGCTAACTTGTGACAAAAAAAAATATTCTATGAACTCACCATCCTCCTAACGGAATACCTTGGGTTGTCTTCTTTCTAAAATGGGGTAATTTGTGGGGTTCCTATACTGTCCTGGCATTTTAGGGGCCCTAAACCGTGAGGAGTAGTCTTGAAACGGAATTTCTCAAAATGACCTGTGATATCCTAAAGGTACTCATTGAACTTTGGGCCCCTTAGCGCAGTTAGGGTGCAAAAAAGTGCCACACATGTGGTATCGCCGTACTCAGGAGAAGTAGTATAATGTGTTTTGGGGTGTATTTTTACACATACCCATGCTGAGTGGGAGAAATATCTCTATAAATAGACAATTGTGTGTAAAAAAAATAAAACAATTGTCATTTACGGAGATATTTCTCCCACCCAGCATGGGTATGTGTAAAAATACACCCCAAAACACATTATACTACTTCTCCTGAGTACGGCAATACCACATGTGTGGCACTTTTTTGCAACCTAACTGCGCTAAGGGGCCCAAAGTCTAATGAGCATCTTTAGGCTTTACAGGGGTGCTTACAATTAGGCACCCCCCAAAATGCCAGGACAGTGAACACACCCCACAAATGACCCCATTTTGGAAAGTAGACACTTCAAGGTATTCAGAGAGGAGCATAGTTAGTCCGTGGCAGATTTAATTTTTTTTTGTCGCAAGTTAGAAGAAATGGAAACTTTTTTTTTTTGTCACAAAGTGTCATTTTCCGCTAACTTGTGACAAAAAATAAAATCTTCTATGAACTCACCATGCCTCTCACTGAATACTTTGGGATGTCTTCTTTCCAAAATGGGGTCATTTGGGGGGTATTTGTACTATCCTGGAATTTTAGCCCCTCATGAAACCTGACAGGTGCGCAGAAAAGTCAGAGATGCTTGAAAATGGGAAAATTCACTTTTGGCACCATAGTTTGTAAACGCTATAACTTTTACCCAATCCAATAAATATACACTGAATGTATTTTTTTTTATCAAAGACATGTAGCAGAATAACTTTCGCGCTCAAATGTATAGGAAATTTTACTTTATTTGAAAAATGTCAGCACAGCAAGTTAAAAAAGTCATTTTTTTCCCAAAATTCATGTCTTTTTTGATGAATATAATAAAAACTAAAACTCGCAGCAGCAATCAAATAGCAGCAAAAGAAAGCTGTATTAGTGACAAGAAAAGGAGGTAAAATTCCTTTAGGTGGTAGGTTGTATGACCGAGCAATACACCGTGAAAGCTGCAGTGGTCTGAATGGAGAAAAAGGCTCTGGTCCTTAAGGGGCGAAAAGATTGTGGTCCTTAAGTGGTTAAGGTGTTTTCCATTTTTACTTCTGACTGAAGCCAATCCTGATGTCATTTCCTCCCTTACTCTTTTTTTTCTCCTAGAAACTGCACTGTCATATCTAACTTGCTTTGTAACCGTAGAAGCAGCATTGCCAGAGATAAAATCAAATTCTATTTAGCCACTGTTCTGTGTTTATTATGCAATCTACATCCTGACCCAAACAAATGGGACAAATGAGGAAGAAAGAGTGACTATAGTTATAGTATTACATTCTGAAAGAGTTATTGTCGTTGTTGTAAGCTATGCAGACTGCACTAAAAAAGAGCCTATTTTTTGCCAGACTGTAAATTCACCAATTGTAGGCAGCACTGACCTACAGGTCCTTGGGCCCCAGTGCAAATATTATATATATGCCATAACTGGGTGGACCGCTCAGATATACAGGCCCCTGTTGCAGTTGCAACTTGGAAACTCTATTGTTTCACTAATGGCATGTCTCTTGCCTACCCCTATATTGATATAGCACTGTACCTGACACTAATCTAACCTCTTCTGATCTTCTTAACACAGTAAATTAATGATGTCCATGGTAATCCCAATAATTGCTCTGGTGTGGCTCTACATCCAGATAAAAAGCGACATTATCCGCAGCTTTGGTCTCGACTTGCCTAATTTTGCTGAGAAAACTGAGGTGAGGGAGGCTGTGTAGTTTGATTAAGCTGTTAAGACTTGTCTTAATCACAGAACTGGCTGCACAGAATCACAAGATCTTTGGTAGACAAAACATATGTACTCCTCTGTCTAGGGTGGGGTTTAACCACTTAAAGAAAACCTGAAATGAAAATTAAAAGTCAAAATAAACATACACAAGTCATACTTACCTCATGTGTAGTCTACTCCTCAATCTCTTTTTCCTCTCTTGCGTCCTGTTTGTAAACTGTGATCAATGTAATTCTCCATCCTCCATTTTGAAAATGGCCATTACCCCATAACAGCTTCCTGGTCAGCACACTGGTAAACTGTAACATCGCCCACTTGAGCCATAGGGAAACATGGGCACATCAGCTGTAACTGACAGCAACTGATATATATCAGCTCTGACAAAATATTGTCAGAACTGGAAGGGGTTATTGTCGGAAGAAAATGGTGAGCTTCTGAGAGGAGCTGATGGCAAGGTAACTATGTAATGTTCATTTGAAGTTACCTCATGTGTTTATGTTAAATAATGTTACTCAGTACAGGTTCCCTTTAATGACCGGGCTATTTTCCTTTGATCTGTGCTGTGTGGGCTATTCAGCTCACAGCACAGATCCTGTTGCAGGTAGGGCGATCAGACTTCCCCCCTTTTTTCCCCACTAGGGGATGTCCTGCAGGGGGAAGTCTGATCACCGCCGGCTGCCTGCATGTTGTGTGGGAGGGGGGGGGGGGGGGGGCTTCTCAAAGCCCCCCTCCGCAGCGATTCCCAGCCTTGCTCCCTTTCCCTCCCTCCCACCCCTCCTCTTTCTGGGTGGCACAGGACAGCGATCCGTCCTGCGCCGCCTGTGACAGGCTTCAGCCAATCAGAGGCCGGGGATCACCGATCTCCTTTACAGCGCTGCCGTGCAGCAGCGCCGTATGATGTAAACAGCGGGGATTTCTTCCCCGCGTGTATACATTTAGCCTGCGAGTCGCAATCAGCGGCTCGCAGGCTGTTCACGGAGACACCCTCCGTGAACTGACATGGAAAGGCCGTTCGTACAAGCGGCCGTTTCCATGTAATTCCATTTACGACCAGCCGCCGCCTATTGGCGTTAGATGGTCGTTAAGTGGTTTTAAAGTGCAATTGTCAGCCGTAAAATCAAATTCCTATTACCCACTGCACTGTGTTTATTATGTAGTCTACATCCTGAGCCTGCATTGCAAGCATTCTAATATAATCATAAAGGTTTCTGCTGTAATAAATCTTTTTTCATTCAGCCTGGCTCTTTGTTCATACATTGCCAGGGAGAGGGAAGCTTGTTATCTCCCCTCCCACATTCCTACTCCTCACTGTGGTAGAGCCCATGTGCAGAGCACTCCCACCCACAGGCGCACGGTCAAGGAGTGACGCGCGTCGCTGGGGAGAGCCTGCGCAGTGCTCTCTGACCTTCCTGACCAGGAAGTAGGTTAGGTTGGGGGGACCTTAGGACTTAACGGAGGGGGGCGTAGGAAAATGGGGGCAGTGGTGGGCATGAGGAGAGGCTCCTACACATGACTGCTCCCCCATTTTTAAAGAACACCCAAGGTTAGGTGAGAGTGATATGGAGGCTGCCATATTTATTTCCTTGTAAACAATGCCAGTTGCGTGGCAGCCCTGTTGATCTTCAGGCATACGTAGTGTCTGAGTCAATACCCTGGAATAAGCATATGGCTAATCCACTATAACCTGAGTCAGCTGAGTCAGAGCACCTGATCTGCTGCATGCTTATTCAGGGTCTGAAGCTAAAAGTATTAGAGACACAGGATTAGGAGGACTGGTGTTGTTTAAAAGGAAAAAAAAAATGGCAGCTTCCATGTCACGCTCATCTCGGGTTCCCTTTAAATTTTAATAAGAGCTAATATATTCTTTAAGATGCATACACATCTTTTGTTGCTTCCTAGGGACTGGAGCCCTTGGGTGACAGTTTGGGGCCTGGTACAGCCACACTGCTAGCCGCCAGGCTAGTGATGCATTCTGTTGCTGTAGAGTTGGGAGAAGAACCGATGGCACAGCAAGTTTAAATTATGTTTCTTACTCTTGCTGGTGTACTCCAGCTATACTCTAATCTCTACCACTAGCTGTTAATGGCTTGTCTTTAAGTGTAGGGATGCACGCTCGCCTGAACAGCAGCTTCTGCTCCCAGCTGTGCTCAGCGCAGCCTAACCAAGAGTAGAAGCCACTTTGCTGGGTTCATTGAACTCTATTAAGCAGTCTTTGGATGGTGTAAATTAACATTATGGGGAGCAGGTGAAAAGGAACACGTCCTGTTATGTGTTTATAGAAACCTACAAAGCGTGCTAAGTTAGCATTAAAAGAGGACTCTGCATTTAAAAAAAGTCACATTAGTTATTTACACATTCAATTATAGTGGTCAGAAACTCAACATTTCTTATTTGCTCTAAAAGATACCTTACAGCCTTAAGCTGGGTACAAACAATACAATTTTCCATCAGATCGATGGATCAGACAGATAGTTTCTGACCGATTGATTTTGGGTAGTTATCAATGCAAAATCGATGGCTTTATCGATCGGGAGCAATTTGGATGTCCACATACGATGCAACTTCTTATCAGATCACTCGTCGATCTGATGGAAAATTGTTCCATGTGTATGAGGCTTTAAACCTACTAGCATAATTTTTTTTTTAGCAAAACAACATTCGAACAGTTAAACACAGCACTTCCTTCTGCAGTGGAAAGCCCTATTCAGCTAATGATCCAGGAGATAACATGATATTTTGTTTACATTCCTCCGTTGTTACATTCCTAGCTGAGCTGAAAACAAGCTCTCTCTGCTTCAAGCATACACACAGTTCAGAACAGCTAACTATAAGACTTATATTAAATGATAGCAGCTATGAATAAAATGCAATGGCAGCTTTCAGAGCAGATAAACTGTACTTTGGGAACTTGAAATTTGTAAATGGACAATATTACTTGTGCACAAATGCAAATATGGTAACTGAATGGGTGATAAAAAGTAGGAAAACATATTTTTATTGAATGTTATGTCAGAGTTTCAGACCGCTTTGAAAGATTATGTAAAGTGATCTGGACTTAAATGGAACGTCATTTTTAATAAAAATGAAACATATGCCAATACAACACAACTAATTTGTATATTTATATTGTTCATATTGTTAATAAATAACAATACCATTCACTACACATCAGCTATAAATTATCAGTACTGTAAAAAAAAACAACAACAAAAAAACAAGTATTAAGCATGAAACCATGGCAACAACATTTAGTCTGCATATAGAACCTCCCTGAATTGTTATCATTCTCATCATGCTTGTGTCGCTAGATCAGGAAAGGGCTGGGACTTGGTCCTACAGCTTCCAAGACAGAGCTGCTAAAGTGCACCCCACACACATCGAATATTGATTGCTTGTCTAGGGTGCCCCCCTCAATTCAGCCCCCGTCTCCCCATCACACGTTCAGGCTAATATTGAGAAGTGCTTTCCAGTGCCATTCCTTCAGCACAGGCCCTACTTGCAGTTTGCTCACTTCCTCAGGCTGACTGAGAGAGGGTCTTCCAGTTCAACACACTCCCATTCTTCCCCACCACCACCTCCACCTTGATCACCCATACACAGGATTACATGTCCACACACACATCACTTTCTGATGGTGCCACTTGAATAACAGATTTAATAGTTTTGGCCCTGCACAGACCGTGCCTGCCAGGGCCGTCTAACTAGAAAGGCCACAAAGATTCAGGTCTTGGGCAGCTGCAGCCAAAGGAGCGGCAGGAAATAAAACTGGGGTTTGGGCTGCCGCTGTTCATCAATGAACAATCGGAACACGCCCAAATACTCCTGACTGCCACTGTTCAGTACCGATCAAGTGGGGAACACCTGAATACTCCTGACTGCTGGTGTTCAGCTACTAACAGTCGGGGAACATCTCAATACTCCCAATTGCGTCTGTTCAGCACCGAACAAGTGGGGAACACAGAAATTCTCCCCATTGCCGCTGATCAGCTATAAACAAGCGAGGAAGAAGGAAGTATCAGAGTCATGTGAAAAGCAACTTGACTTGCCGGGCAGTGAACTCCTCCTGACCCTGTCCGCTTGTTCGGTGTTGAACAGCGGCAGCCGGGAGTAATTGGGTGTTCCAAATTGCATTACTTAATACTTTTGTATACTCATCTTCTAAACCAAAAAGAGGTTAACGGGTCTACAGTATATACAAAAATGTGTATTCAATTGGAGTTTGTGAGATAATGTGATTAACACTCATGTCAGCTTATTCAAGCTTTTTATAGAAAAGCTGATCAGCTGCTTATTTCAACATATCACAGCTTTCAGCATACCATTTGAGTGTGTAATTAATGGATAATTACTGGCTAGTATCTGATAGAGACAATAATGACTGCAGATTAGTAAAATAAATGAACTGCATTAAAACATATGGAATTGGGCAGTGATCAGCAAAACGTCTTTCATCTTCAAGAAAATACTGTAAGTACCGTAACATGGAGGAACAATACTTAGAGAGGATCTGTAGTTAAAATAACATATTGAATAAATTGCTTTTGCTTTGTTTTGTTTTTTACAATATCCATTTATAGATTGTGTAGTCAGTGTTTGCCCATTGAAAAATCTTTCCACTCCCTAATTAATATTCTGAAATTGATCAAAGGTGGCAACATCTTCAATCCTGCCAGGTGATCTCTGTGGAATGTTTGCTTGCAAAGAGTTCTATGCACAGAGGGAGATATTGCTTGCTTGGCAGTTGAATAGAAGTTAAATGCCCACAATGCAATGAGGTTCACAGACAGGAAACTGTCGGTATCACTGTATCAGCTACTGATTGGGATGAAGTTCAATCCCAGGTTAAAGTACCTCTTTAATATCTGTTCCATCTAAGGGCGGTCACATACAACAATAAAACATTCAATGCTAACATTTTCTTGATTAAAAAATACAATATAATAATAACAGAAACAGTTGCGTAGGAAAATCAGTTGTCTTAATCCTTTTTTTTTTTGGTGGGGGTGGGGGGGGGGGGTTGGGCGTTGGGGGGGAGGTTTAAAGAGATGTGATCAAATTTCATGTGTTTTTGTTTTGTTTGTTTGTTTTTTTTCTTTTCAATAATTTTGGCTGCAGTGGAAATTCTGATCAATTTTTGATCAATCATAAGTCACAAACTGGAAAAAAAACTATAAAAAACTGTATTGCATGTGGCCATATCTTCATAGTAAAGTGGCCATTGTACAGTATGCCTCACTGTCATCCGACGGAACCTGCTATGCCGCGATTATTGTGATATCAGCATAGGACTATCACCGCTTCTGTCGCGGGATGCATCGATTTTCAGCGACGCAACGCAGTAAGTGTAAAAGGGGCCTAAAGCCTATTAACGAAACACAGTACAGTAAAGCACCAAACCATCATTTTAAAAAACTGAGAAGAGGAACACTTTTAAGTACAAAATTATTTAAGCAAAGAACATGTTTTTGCCAACGAGCACAATGAAAAACTCACAAATAAATGTTTTCTTCCCTCCACAGATGATGCCATTGACACAAAAGACAACCTCACAACACTTTAAATCCAACAGTACAATAATTTAGGGGTTGCATGCATTGTATAAATACTTGAAGTAGCTACCAGCTGCGTTCCAATAGGGGATGCAGAGGTTTGACCGCACCGGGGCACTTGGACCAGAGGGGCTCACAAGGGGCCCTCCTTCATATATCTTATTAGCTTTTTAATGGTGATATGCTAATAATGAACACCTCTATATGTGCATTGCATAGTGGTAATTCTTAACAAGCTATTTTCTTACTCTAAATAAACTGCAGCTGTCCTTGGTAGGTTTTGGGGCTCAATATAAATAGAGTGCATGTAAAATTCACACCGGGGCCCCAAGCTCCTTAGTTACGCCATTGCTAGTTACATAAAACATTTGTTTATACAGTCCTATACAAAAGACCTGATAGACAAAGAGCTTAAGAGTAGAAAGGCAAAGAGGGACTTGGTAAAAAATCGCTACTGTTCCTCCAACGAGGGGTCAGGTGGGATAAATGTGCTTTATTCTACATAGTCTATAATCTATACAAGCAACTGTTACGTGAAGCAGGAGTAGAAGTTTTGCAGAGGCTTCCTGACCTTGTGGACCTGGCCGCAGTCTCCTCCAGTTCCTCCTGTAGTTATTGCCTAACACGTCTTCAGCTAGCAGGTGGAAATTTTCTAGCCTCTCTCACAGGCTCTATTGTATCTCGCCCATATCTTATTATGTCTGTATTTGTACAGCTAGAATAATGAAACAAGATAGCGTCTCACCCGGTGTGCAGCCAGGTGTGACCCGGCCACTTGCTGCTGCTGGAATCCAATCACTCTGAGCATTCTGCACTCCTATCAATGCCCTTTATGGGGAAATAGGTGGTTGCTGTTAAATGGATTTGCCTAAAAAGTATTACAAATAAAAAAAAACCTCTACAGAAAGGAAGACTTGAACTTAGAAAAATAAAAACTTTATTACAGAAAGCCTTAATGCTTCTTATATATTTGTTGTTTTTGTAAAATACAAGATAGAAAAATGCGTGCTCGGCCAATCTAGAGGCGTATGGAAAGTAAAGCCGTCTGGAAATTTTGGCGACCAGTAATGCCGATAGTAAAATATCAATATTAAATACAGATATTTACTATGACCAAACCTAAACCTACTCTCACACAGAACCTTCCCCATGATGCCTAACCCTAACCGGACCCCCATGCCTAAAACTAACCCTTAGGCCCTTTTTACACTTAATCAGTTGCTCTCAGTTATAACTGAAAGAAAACTGATTTTCAAAGTAATGCCCATGTTTTTATATGGCACCTTTCACACTTAACCCCCCGGCGTTACAATAAAATCGCCAGGGGGGTGGCACAGCACTTTTTTTAATTTTTATTTTTTTAAATCATGTAGCTAGCCTGGCGCTAGCTACATGATAGCCGCTGTGCAGCGGCATCTCCCCTCCCCTTCGGATCGCCTCCAGCGATCAGAGCAAACAGGAAAACCCGTTCAGAACGGGATTTCCTGTTTGGCTTCCCCCATCACTATGGCTACGATCGGGATGACGTCATCGATGTCATCCATGTAATGGCGTCTGGGGGAGTCCCGATCCACCCCTTAGCGTAGCCTGGCGGTGATTGGCCAGGCTGCGCAAGGGGTCTGGGGGGCGGCACGGCAGGTAGCTGCGAATTGGCGCGCAGTGGCGGAGATCGGGTAGTACACGCAGCTAGCAAAGTGCTAGCTGCGTATAACAAATTAAATTATGCAAATTGCCCACCAGGGCCTGAGAAATCCTCTGCGGTGGCTTACCCCAAACTCAGTTCGGGATTACCGCCAAGGAGGTTAACGCGTTTTAACTGAAATCTTCTTCCCAATGCACTGCTATGGAAAAACGCTTACCAATGTGCACTAATGCATACCAACTGATTAAGTGTAAACGAGGCCTAACACCCGCACACACTGCCTACCTAATTCCTAAAACTAACGCCCCCCACCTGCACACACTACCTACCAAATGCTTAAAACTAACCCCACCACTCCCGCACAGAATACCTACCTAATACCTAAACCTAAACTCCTCCCCCCTCCCCTGCACACACTACCTCCCTGATATCTAAATCTGAACAACCCCCCACACAACCACACAATCTACCTTCTCAAGGCCGTTGCTAGGATCCTGAGAGATCCAGGGCACTTTTGGGCACTCCAGCCAACAAATTGGTGTGGCCACGCACCAGAATGTGGGTGTGGTCATGGATGGAGCAATATTTACATGAACTTAACAGTGATCTAAGTAGGCCTGCCCAGCAAAATGTTGTATGAAGCCCCCCCCCCTTTCCATTAATACAAAAAAAAATGCAGCATATCACAGAAATAGGCAGTGAGAATCAGATGCTAGGAGCTCCAGCTTCTGATTCATTCTCAGACACTAGGGGGAGAAGCCCAGAAGAGAAGATGTCTGCAGAATCTGGAGACCAAGCAGACGGAGGTGAGTGCAGCGTTGGACTGACCCACCGAACTGCCGACGTAAAATTCGGTAGGCACCCTTTAAAAGCTGTGACGTCACCAGTCACATGACCAGAGGGCCCCCCTCTCTCCTATCCTGGTGGCCAGGCCTGCGCCAGTGAGATTTCAGCCAGGCGCCGCGTGGTGACATGATGTCATCACGCTAGCCGTGCGGTGCGGACTGGACGGAGGCCTATAAGAAGAGAGGCAGGCATCATCTTACGAAAAGCTCTGCCTCTGTCCGCACCACATCATTACTGCACGCCGCCTGGCGCCAGACAGAGGCCTGGCTGGAGATGCTGCAGCCCGCAGGGGGAACGCCTGGCCCAGCCTGTCTGAGGACCTCGTCTGACTGACTTCCTCTGAGCTTGAGGGAGAGGCAGCCGCCCGCCGCAGCCACACTGTCTGGCGCCCGCTGCCGGGACCTGCCACGCTGCCAGTCCAGGCTCAGCTGCCCTGCATGCATGGTGGGCTCTCTCTTTGTGTGTGTAGTGTTGGGGGGACAGGGAGGGGAGGAGAGGAGACTGTCTGTCACAGAGGAGAGAGAACCTCTCAGAGAGAGATGACCAGACCAGGGACGGTTGTTAGTTGGTGCGTGTGTTGGTTGGCTGGAGGACAAAGAGGTAGGAGGACTCAGAGAAGGAGATGATGTGGGTGGGCAGCTGGCAATTGGGGGGAGTTGCTTACTGCCTGCAGTGTGCTGCTGTGAGTCTGCCTGCCAGAGCCATGGGTGGTGGATGATGGGCACAGCCTACCTAACTGGGGGGGAGCGTGGAAGGGGGGGCCCTAGGTGAGGGAGGGGGGGAGGCTTCCCCCCTCCCTGCCGCTCCGTGCACACTGCCCCCTCTTCCAGCATGGGGGCCCCCACTAACTGGGGACCTGCCTACCAAAACTGGGGATACCTATAGACCTGGGTATATCTATACTGGGGACGCCTATATACCTGCCTACCTAAACTGGGAAATTTGCTGGCTGTCGCCAATCTGAATGCATTTTGTGGGGAAATCTGCATTTTGTGGAGAAATCTGCCGCCAATCTGATTGCATTTTGTGGGGAAATCTGCCGCCAATCTGATTGCATTTTGTAGAGAAATCTGCCGCCAATCTGAATGCATTTTGTGGAGAAATCTGCCGCCAATCTGAATGCATTTTGTGGGGAAATCTGTCGCCAATCTGATTGCATTTTGTGGGGAAATCTGCTGCCAATCTGATTGCATGTTGTGGGGAAATCTGCCACCAATCTGATTGCATTTTGGAGAGAAATCTGCCGCCAATCTGAATGCATTTTGTGGGGAAATCTGCCGCCAATCTGATTGCATTTTGTGGAGAAATCTGCTGCCAATCTGAATGCATTTTGTGGGGATATCTGCCACCAATCTGATTGCATTTTGTGGGGATATCTGCCGCCAATCTGATTGCATTTTTTTGGGATATCTGCCTCCAATCTGATTGCATTTTGTGGGGATATCTGCTGCCAATCTGATTGCATTTTTTGGGGATATCTGCCACCAATCTGATTGCATTTTGTCTGGAAATCTGCTGCCATTTGACTACTTAAAGAGAACCCGAGGTGGGTTTGAAGAATATTATCTGCATACAGAGGCTGGATCTGCCTATACAGCCCAGCCTCTGTTGCTATCCCAAACCCCCCTAAGGTCCCCCTGCACTCTGCAATCCCTCATAAATCACAGCCACGCTGCTGACAAACAGCTTGTCAGAGCTGGCTGTGTTTATCTCTATAGTGTCAGTCTGCTGCTCTCCCAGCCTCCTGCAGAACTCCAGTCCCCGCCTGCATCCCTTCCCTCCCTGCTGATTGGAGGGATGGGACGGGGGCAGGGAACGGAGCTATGCAGGAGGCTGGGGAGCAGCTGAGACTGACACTACAGATGTAAACACAGCCTCACAGCACGGCTGTGATTTATGAGGGAATGCAGAGTGCAGGGGGACCTTAGTGGGGTTTGGGATAGCAACAGAGGCTGGGCTGTATAGGCAGATCCAGCCTCTGTATGCAGATAACATTCTTTAAACACACCTCGGGTTCTCTTTAATGAATTATCATGAGGCATGTAAGTATTTGATTATTTTATCTAAAATGTATCTGGTCGGACCTAATCTCTGTGAATAACACCACTACTTATTTTGTGTGTTTTGTTTTTTTTAAGTCTGCCCAAGACCCATCATGACCACGCCCATGTTCCAGTGCGTGCTGACGCCGCATGTGGACATATCCCTATTGAAGACTGTCCTCAGAAGTGCTCACAATCTATTCCCTACCATAATCATGCAAAATTTCTAGAGTACATGTGTATGTGAGCCCAAAATGGGGGGGGGGGGATGAGGAGGAGAGGGGATTGGAGGGGGGGGGGGCCAGGCTGAAACTTTCTTGGTGGGCCTGTAGTGTCCCAGTCCGACCCTGGGTGAGTAGTACTGCCACCCGCTGCCTGACTCTTCCTGGTGGAATTCTGGTGTATCCCAGAACAGATCCATGGCACTTGCCACTGATCTTTGGTGCTAGCAACGCCCCTGTACCTAGTTATCCCCACTAGTATAGACTGTGCACTCCCTGGAGATCTCCAAGTGCACATTTGCCTGTATTGCCTTCCTTGAAAGAGGTACCCAGTTCCCTAGAAATATGGGATTTTTTACAATGATTGAAAATTTGCATGTTAACCTTGGAGTGCCGATGTTTACTTTGGATTGATATGATTGGTTTATCTAGTGATCAAGGCCTGAGCACCCAAACACTATGTAGGGAGTTAAGCATAAGATGTGCATGATGATGATTAGAGGAGGGCTGGAAGGAGGCAGGGAGTAGAGGTGGAGTGAGCAGAAAGCAGGAGGGAGCAGGGGACAAGATCTGCCCCTTCCTGTCAGCAGGTACATGTGCTGTAAAGCCACATATACTGTATTACCTTCAAGTACCTGAAGCCAGAGCAACTTCAGCTACGCACCGCTTTATGTATGTAAGGCCCTGTCCACACTCAAGCATTCCATTGCAGATTTTAGCAAAGCAAGGCATACCGCGATCTGCAAGGACTTTAGAAAATGCATAAAAAGTGCTTTCTGATGTCTCCAATCAAGTGCTGCCCTTGGATGCATTTAAAAAACAACTTTTTCAGAAAACGCTTGTAATTAAAGTCAATAGGTGCATTCTTTGTAACACACCTGAATGCAGTGCAATGCGTGTTTCTCACAATGCACCACCTTTTCTCTCCCAGAATGCCATCTGGCTTCCCGTATGCAAAAACACATGTCCATTGCGCTTCCACAAATTACTGTATTTTTTGGGACTATAAGACCCACTTTTTCTCCCTAAAAAGTGTGTGTGTGTGTGTGTGTGGGGGGGGGGGGGGGATCACTGAGCCTTGTAGTCCAAATGCAGGGAGTTCCTGACTTGTGAACACCTGCCAATACAAACCCCCAACCTGCATCACTGTCTGGGACTCCCTGTACTGTGCCCATGCAGAGGAGGAAACAGGGGGACACAAAGGGCCATAGAGTAGGAAACAAGGAGGACAGAGTCTGACACATGGGGGACACAGGAGGACACAAGAGGTACAAGGGGGCATGAGGTACAAAGGGGGCATAATCCACAAGATGCCTCTTCACCATGGATGCACCAGGGTTAGTATATATATTTTTTCCCTGGTTTTTGTCCTTTACACTTGGTTGTATCTTATGGTCAGGATCGTCTTATAGTCCGAAAAATATGGTACTTTTAAAAACGGACTATTCATTTGCTTCCTAACACATTCCAGAACCTGACAGATACCTCAATGTGAACCTGAGGTGAGGGTGATATGGAGCCTGTCATATACAGTGGGTTTCAAAAGTATTCGGCCCCCTTGAAGTTTTCCACATTTTGTCACATTACTGCTACAAACATGAAACAATTTTATTGGAATTCCATGTGAAAGACCAATACAAAGTGGTGTACATGTGAGAAGTGGATCGAAAATCATACATCATTCCAAACATTTTTTACAAATAAATAACTGCAAAGTGGTGTGTGCGTAAATATTCGGCCCCCTGAGTTAATACTTTGTAGAACCACCTTTTGCTGCAATTACAGCTGCCAGTCTTTTAGGGTATGTCTCTACCAGCTTTGCACATCTAGAGACTGAAATCCTTGCCCATTCTTCTTTGCAAAACAGCTCCAGCTCAGTCAGATTAGATGGACAGCGTTTGTGAACAGCAGTTTTCAGATCTTGCCACAGATTCTCGATTGGATTTAGATCTGGACTTTGACTGAACCATTCTTGTTTTAAACCATTCCATTGTTGCTCTGGCTTTATGTTTAGGGTCATTATCCTGCTGGAAGGTGAACCTCCGCCCCAGTCTCAAGTCTTTTGCAGTCTGCAAGAGGTTTTCTTCCAAGTTTGCCCTGTATTTGGCTCCATCCATCTTCCCATCAACTCTGACCAGCTTCCCTAACCCTGCTGAAGAGATGCACCCCCCGAGCATGATGCTGCCACCACCATATTTGACAGTGGGGATGGTGTGTTCAGAGTGATGTGCAGTGTTAGTTTTCCGCCACACATAGCGTTTTGCATTTTGGCCAAAAAGTTCCATTTTGGTCTCATCTGACCAGAGCACCTTCTTCCACATGGTTGCTGTGTCCCCCACATGGCTTGTGACAAACTGCAAATGAGACTTCTTATGCTTTCTGTTAACAATGCCTTTCTTCTTGCCACTCTTCCATAAAGGCCAACTTTGTACAGTGCATGACTAATAGTTGTCCTATGGACAGAGTCTCCCACCTGAGCTGTAGATCTCTGCAGCTCATCCAGAGTCACCATGGGCCTCTTGACTGCATCTCTGATCAGCGCTCTCATTGTTCAGCCTGTGAGTTTAGGTGGATGGCCTTGTCTTGGGAGGTTTACAGTTGTGCCATACTCCTTCCATTTCTGAATGATCGCTTGAACAGTGCTCCGTGGGATGTTCAAGTCTTTGGAAATATTTTTGTAGCCTAAGCCTGCTTTAAATTTCTCAATAACGTGATCCCTGACCTGTCTTGTGTGTTCTTTGGACTTCACGGTGTTGTTGCTTCCAATATTCTCTTAGACAACCTCTGAGGCCCTCACAGAGCAGCTGTATTTGTACTGACATTAGATTACACACAGGTGCACTCTATTTAGTCATTAGCACTCATCAGGCAATGTCTATAGGCAACTGACTGCACTCAGATCAAAGGGGACCGAATAATTATGCACACACCACTTTGCAGTTATTTATTTGTAAAAAAATGTTTGGAATCATGTATGATTTTCGTTCCACTTCTCACATGTACACCACTTTGTGTTGGTCTTTCATGTGGAATTCCAATAAAATTAATTCATGTTTGTGGCAGTAATATGACAAAATGTGGAAAACTTCAAGGGGGCTGAATACTTTTGCAACACACTGTATATTTCCTTTTAGGCAATGCCAGTTGCCTGGCTATCCTGCTAATCCTCTGCCTCTAATACTTTTAGCCATAAACTCCAAACAAGCATGCCGATCAGGTGTTTCTTCTGGCATTTTTGTCAAATCTGGAAAGTTTAGCTTCATGCTTGTTTCTAGTGTGATTCAGACACTACTGCAGCCAAAAAGATCAGCAGTGCTGCCAGGCTACTAGTAAATATGGCAGCCTCCATATACCTTTCACTTCAGCTGTCCTTTAATAGGAAGACAATCAATGTTTTTCACTTCAGTCATCACTGCTAGTAACAGTTTTAAAGAACAGCGTATAAGAAAGGTGATAAAGGAATTGTTTAGCTAGTCAATTTTTGATGGATGCAATTCTCCTACCTGTGCTAGAAACATGGCAGCTGACTGCTGTGATAGGGAATAAGGTTGATATGGAATATGGACAATTCTTCAGCTTTCCCTCGTCCACAAATCCTAGCACAACCTTTCTGCGCTTTAGTGATGGTATGGAGGGAACAGGACAGGTGGAAAGCCTTCACAGGCAAATGTGTAGTTCATGCAAATAACTTGTTCTAAAGAAAAGCAATCAGACAACTGCTACTGGAGGTTCTGCAGGAAAATAGGACATCATATGCTATTGCTATGACTTCGGATTTGTATTTTTTGTGACCCTAGGAAATACATGTCAAACTCCGGCCTGTGGTCCAAATCTGGCCCTCAGAGCCAGTAAATTTGGCCCTCAAGTAGTTTCCTCACTTTGCATTATGTTTGGCCCACTCTGGACCACCAGGGATGCTATACTGGAGGTGAAGTCCTAGAACACCAGGGAAGCCATATCGGGAAGGTAGGGGGAAAGCACTAAATACTAGGGAACTGTATAGGGGAGAGTGGGCACCTCTAGACACCAGGGAACTGTAAAGGGGAAATAGGACCACTAGACACCAGGGAACTGTATAGGGGAGATAGAACCACTAGACACCAGGGAACGGTATAGAGTAGATAGGGCCAATAGACACCAGGGAACTGTATAGAGTAGATAGGACCAGTAGACACCAGGGAACTGTATAGGGGAGATAGGACCACTAGACACCAGGGAACTGTATAGGGGAGATAGGACCACTAGACACCAGGGAACTGTATAGGGGAGATAGAACCACTAGACACCAGGGAACTGTATAGGGGAGGGAGGGCCACTAGACACCAGGGAACTTTATAAGGGAGGATAGTGGCCATTAGACACTGAGGTTGGCCCGTGACTAGGTCCCAGTGTACAATTTTAGCCCATTTTGTATTTGAGTTTGACACCCCTGCCCTAGGCCAAGTATGTTGTGACTCCCTTTCCAAGGGCAGCAGTCCCCCTCCCATTCCATGTACAGCCGCCTCTTCCATGTGTAACATCAATATATTGCAGCCTCTCTCCTTCATAGAAAGCTTATGTCGATGGTTCCTGTGATTATAACAACCCCAGGTTCATCTAAAAGACAAAAGAAGACCAGGAGACAAATGGTGTAGAAACGAGTAAGAAAATTGTTAAGGATGTATATCCTCACAAATCCTTGCAAGCACTGTCAGAGCAGGCCAGAGATTAACCGTCCCCGCTCGGTTTCCCAGGTCTGTGACAGGAACTGGGTGGTCGCACTCCGGAAGTTCTTTAGGACAACTAAAAAACTATCACCTCTAAAGGAGGTATGACAAGACACTTAAAACAGGGGTGGAGGCAACCAATGCATAAAAGATAGGCTAATAAGCTGTTAGCCTTATAAACAGAGAGGTAATCTTACATCTCTTGAAGAATTTGGACCAGTTTATTGATAAAGGTCCTTTATTTGAACACATAAAATTGACAACGCGTTTCGCGGGTGCTTGCCCGCTTCCTGAGGCCTTTGTGGCCTTTCCAGAAATCCAGCCCTGATGACCAGGGCAGCCATCAGGGGGGGGGACAACTGACACTGCAGTGAGGGGCCCAGGGCATCTGGGGGCCCTGACCTTCTCCACTAAAGAGCTGGAAGGGCTGCATGTGCTGTGGCTGCGGGCCTGTGGTTCACTAACCAGCACACCGCGATTCAGCACTTAGAGAAGAGTGACATCAGCGCTTGTCGATGGTTCCTGTGATTATAACAACCCCAGGTTCATCTAAAAGACAAAAGGAGACCAGGAGACCAATGGTGTAGAATTGTGTAAGATTCAGAAAAGTAAATTGCTAAGGATGTATATACTCACGAAGGTGGATTGCAAATCCTTGCAAGCATCCTTCGGAGAAGGATGGAAATTAACTGTCCCCGCTCGGTTTCCCAGGTCTGTGACATGAACTGGGTGGTCGCACTCTGGAAGTCCTTTAGGACAACTAAAAAACTATCATCTCTAAAAGAGGTATGACTGCTACCCTCACACCGATAGGCTGAATGAGAGTCCCAGCTCTGCCTCTACCCCACAATGAAAACTGTTTACCCTTCTCCAATTGCCATGTGTGATTGCGGAAATAGTGACATCTAGCCAATTGGTGTTCAGCTTCTTTGTACAAAGCAGCGGTTAGAGAAAAAAAACAAATTTTCACAGAGAGTTAAATAACAGCTACACTTTCTGAGAAGAAAATGGATGTAACATATTTATTATATTAAAACTAACTTGTGGATTTCCTTGTAAGTGTTGCTCTTGCCCTGAAGAGATTCTTGTTATACAATACAGTACAATACAATAACATTTGTAAAGCGCTTTTCTCCCATAGGACTCAAAGTCCATAGAGTGATCTTTATTTGGCTTGTTAATTGGTCATCCTAAACCTTTGCATTCTTCCCTTGATTTGCTGCTGCCTACTGACTGTGCGTAAATATTGCGCTGGTTCTTACGGTGGTCAATACTCTGCCTGCTTTGCCTATGCCTGAAAATGGCCCTAGTCTCAGGAGTTCTTAACCACTTAACATCTCAGTCGTTTTCAGCTTATGCATCCGAGCAATGTTCACCTCCCATTCATTAGCCTATAACTTTATCACTACTTATCACAATGAACTGATCTATATCTTGTTTTTTCCGCCACCAATTTGGATTTCTTTGGGGGGTACATTTTGCTAAGAGCCACTTTACTGTAAATGCATTTTAACAGGAAGAATAAGAAAAAAATGAAAAAATTCATTATTTGTCAGTTTTCGGCCATTATAGTTTTAAAATAATACGTGCCTCCATAATTAAAACCCACGTATTGTTATTGCCCATTTGTCACGGTTATTTCACCATTTAAATTATGTCCCTATCACAATGTATCGCGACAATATTTTATTTGGAAATAAAAGAGCTTTTTTTCCGTTTTGCATACATCACTATTTACAAGCTTATAAAAAAAAATAGAGAGAAATATTTCATCTTTACATAGATATTTAAAAAGTTTAGACCCTTAGGTAAATATTTGTGTTTTTTTTTTTTAATAGTAATGTTTTTTGTTTTTTTTATTAAACATTTTATGTGGGCATTTTTGGGAGGGTGGGATATAAAAGTGTTTTATTTGGGGAAATATTGGTGTATTGTAAAGTTTTTGGGTATTTACTTGTAGTTTTACTTTTTGGCCACAAGATGGCAATCTCGATTTTTTTTACATGACGTCACTCTAAGCGTACAATGTACGCTTAGAGGGACACAGCTTCAGAAAGAGCGGAGCTTCCGAGAGAAGCTGTCGCTTTTTCAGCGGGGGAGAGGAATCAATGATCGAGCTCCATAGCCTGATACATTGATTCCGTGGCTACCGACTCCGCGGCCGGGAGTGCGCATGCACGCGCGCGATCGGCCGCGGGAGCGCGCGGGAGCGCGCCTGTCCTCCTTGACGTTTTTATACGTCAAGGAGGACAAAGTGGTTAAAGGACAACTGAAGTGAGAAGGATATGGAGGCTGCCATATTTATTTCATGTTAAACGATACCAGTTGCCGGCCAATCCTGCTGGTCTATTTGGCTGAAGTAGTGTCTAAATAACACCAGAAACAAGTTTAATGTCAGAAACACCTGATGTGCTGCATGCTTGTTCAGGGTCTATGGCTAAATGTATTAGAGGCAGAGGATCAGCAGGACAGCCAGGCAACTGGTATTGCTTAAAAGGAAATAAATAAGGCAGCTTGCATATCGCTCTCATTTCAGCTGTCTTTAAATTTGTTAAATCTTAGATAAAAAATATTAATTTTCTCTAAATAACCCTGAATAAGTATTTGTAGATCATTATAGGCTTCAATGAATGTTTGAAAACCATTTATTCACAATTATTAAACACCTTTGAAATATGTTTGCATCCTGGGAAACTTGAATTGATGCTACTCACAATAGCAGGTTCTTGGCCAATGTAGTCATTAACAAAAGGTTACATGCTATAACTATGTTGAGAAATGCTGCCCTAGATCATCAGGCAATAGACTGGGTGCCATGGAGGTACAGGTTGCCCCAAACACCAGATACCAAGCCTTTGGTTTCTGTAGACAATAAGAGGACTATTTATTAGGAAGCAGAGGAACATTGTACAACAAATGTGAGTCATGGCAGTCAACTGCCGTCATTGTTTCCTCTATCCCTGCAGTTTAGTGTTAAGGTCTGACCTGTTAAAGACCTTCAAGACCTGATAGACTGAGATCATCTTGTAACAAAAGCTGAAGAACAATACAAAAGACAGTGAAAACACTGGTTGTCTTAAAGGGTGAAAGGATAGCAGTGTCAGCCAATACCTCGTACAGGAGGAGGATTGTCACAGGAAACAAAGACCGTCAATGTCGCCGGTCCGGCACAAATGCAGTGGATGTGATAGCAATAAGGTTTTGTGAATATTTATCTGCTGCTCTAGATATTTGGTGACATGGCAATAAAAACCAAGGTGAAAAAGAAAATAACACCAAAGTAAAATAACTAAGTTAATCATTCGTGTACATGGAAAAAAGGTGCCCAAGAATTGGGGTGTCTGGAAATGGCGATAGTAAAACATTAGTAATCTTACCACTATTCTACTATTTCCCTCCTTAACTTTTCTCTTACACTAACGCTCCGCTATGTCGGACACTAATCCCCCTGCCTACACCTAACACTAAGGTTCCCCTTCCTGCACCTAACAGTAACTTGTAAACCCCTCCCCCCTACCCCCGCGCTTGGCTTTATTACAACTAAGCACTAACCTCTAAATATGCGCTGAATTCCGGTGCCCAAACTAAGCCCTGGTGCATTGCGATATTATAGTCGTAGTGCTTAGCTATAGTAATCGGCTGTAATATACAGTAGCTGAGCGCCTATTCCTGATTGCAGGAATGCCACAGCCAAATGACCCTCAGCTATTCTATAGCCAGGTGCTAATTATGCATGAAAGCGCCAATCCGCACTCCCCGCACTACCAACCACTGTTCAGCTCAGGGGTGTAACAATAGGCCCTGCAGCCCCTGCGCCCGCGGGGGGCCCGCCCCCCCCCCCCCCCCTCGGGGCCGCTTGGGGCCGTTTTGTGGGGGCTGGAGGGGTGGCAGCATGAGGGGAAAGCCTTGCCCACAGTCGGCGGAGAGAGGGGAAGTTCCCCCCCTCTCCCTCACCTCGGGGCTCTCCCCTTTGCGCTCTCCTCCAGCTAGTTACCATCTGTGGGCAGCGGGCAGCAGTGGAGGCGCTCTGAATTTCTGCAGGGGGGCCCGGCGGGGCTTAGTTACGCCCCTGGTTCAGCTATACTATAGATGAACTCCAATGGCCGAATGACATACTTGGAGGCGCCATAACCGCACACTGCATTCCAGCCCAAATTATTAGACACACAAAGCACCCATTTTAGCTTTTCAAGTTATTCTGTCCTGGTTGGCACAGAACTCCATTCTACAGACAAACAAACAAGTTTTATGACCTGTAATTAGATATCTGTAAAGCGTTTGTTGGCCTTGTAGTGTTAAAATTCTTAAAAGCTAACCTGTAAGGAGAAAAAAATGAACGTTAATTACTTACTACAGTAGAGGAAAGCCTGTGGACAGCTTAGAGGCTTCCCATGTCCTCCTCAACCCCACCACTGATGGCCAGGCCCATGACCCGCTTCCTCTCCGTGGCTGCGCTCCTATCCATGTATGAACGAACGTGGCAGTAATGCTCATGCGTGAATACAGTCCCCGCTTGCAGAACAGCACAAAGCCACTTGTGCACAGAGAAAAAAATGTGAACAAGCAGCTTTGAGCCAGCGAAGCAATTACAACTCATGAAGGCCCGAACAAAACTTTAATGGCCGCCCAAAATTCACATTCCTTCCATTGCCTCCCCTTGGTTCCCTTCATGGCCTTGGCGCCATCTCACAAGGGTCATAAAATAAGTGTGTTCAACATGGTCTTCACACCCATAAAAGTACATGGCAAAGAAATGAACAGCGCTACTTAAAAACAGATAAGTGCCTACCTGCAAGAGAGTGCAAGCCCCACTTGTGGGATAAAATACACACCTAGCATACACATAACCTGTCTACCACTGGAGGATGTTGGTTTCCTGTAACAGCTTGCATGCAACTTATTAAGCTTCTGTTTGGGTTCAAGGTGCGTTTGCAGTTTCTGGGGGGGCTCAGCGCACCTCTGATTGTAGGCCATTCGGAGGCGGCCTGGTGATGCGCTGATCCACCTTTTGCGCAATTTTCAATTTTCGATTTTACTTGGTAGCGCACCCAGGCTATGCATATGCATAGGTAGGATTTAGTTAGTGTTAGGTCCCCTCCCATAGGGGGATGACTTGTCCGCAGTGGGAGGGACGAGTACTTAACAAGTTGCATGCAAGCTGTTACAGGAAACCAACATCCTCCAGTGGTAGACAGGTTATGTGTATGCTAGGTGTTTATCTTATCCCACAAGTGGTGCTTGCACTGTCTTGTAGGTAGGCACTTATCTGTTTTTAAGTAGCTCTGTTCATTTCTTTGCTATGTACTAATTTAATTCATTTTTGGTCAGCTGCTCCCACTTAGCAGCCTTGCTTTTGGTGTATATGCAGAGCTTCTGTTTGGGTTCAAGGTGCGTTTGCAGTTTCTGGGGGGCTCAGCGCACCTCTGATTGTAGGCCATTCGGAGGCGGCCTGGTGATGCGCTGATCCACCTTTTGCGCAACACCCATAAAAGTGTAGCCACAAAAACACCTGATCTGAAGTATAGTTTCCTGTATCAGAGGAAAGGAAGGTCAGTAGTTGGAGCCCCTCCCCCCCCCAGCTCTGGGCCCCCTTGCATTTGCAGGAGCTGCTCCCCTCTAGTTACACCACAGGCACAGACTGTATCCATGCATGTGCAGTATGGCCGGCCCGTGCTCGTATGCTCGTACGTGGGAGCGTGGCCACAGGAGCATATACAACAAGCCCTAATCAGATATGCTTAGAAGGTCCTAATGCTAAAGTGGTGGGGTCAAGAAGGATGAAGGAAGCCTCTGGACTATCTCTACCGAAGTAGGTATTTCTAGCTTTTATATATATTTTGTCTTTACATTCTCCTCACAGGTTCATTTTCAAGCGGAATATAACCCTGCATTTCAACTTTTCTCTAAAACATTATTTACAGTATATTATATGCAACCAGCATTTTTTTTTACTAGACCAGCATTGGAAGGGTTACACAGGGCTTTAAAGTCCCTATAGATTTCTGCAGACGCATCCGAACTTGAATTAGATACTTTTTGTTTACATAAATGTATCTAAGTGTTTATTGTGACTCATCTCTCTCACTGAGAAGGAGTTGGAGGACAGCCAAAGAGTGTGTAACATTTCTAAATATATACATATAACTAAATAGAATGTAACTATCTGAACGTTTGCACGGAACTTAAAACCTCTGTGTTTAACCCTTCCAATGCTGGTCTAGTAAAAAAAAAAATGCTTTTTGCATATAATATGCTGTAAATAATGTTTTAGAGCAAGTTGAAATGCAGGGTTATATTCCGCTTTAAGGAATATCAGAGACTAGTTTACGATAACAGTGAACTTCTGCTCACAAAACCTTTCCAGGTTCGGGGACTTGCCATGTTACAGATACATTTAATACAACAATAAAGTGATTCACAGGGCTTTAACGATATGTTTCTAGTGTTTCTTATATTTCTTTTTTTTTAATATACTGTATCTATCTATATATATAATAGAGTAAATGCCTCAACCTTCAAGCAAGAAGAAGAAGTACTTTGCATGAGAAAATTTATGCATGCTCAAACACCAAGGGCTGGTTCAGACGGACGCTTGTGCAGCGTTTACCGCCAGCGTTCGGGGCTTGGCGTTAAACGTTCCCATTCAAGTGAATGGGAGCGTTTGTACCAAGCTTTTACGCGCGTTTACACGAACGCGGCGTTCGGGTCCCGATTTTCACTGACGTTCAAGGAGCCCCTGGAAGCTACATGCTGCTTCCAGGGGCGGTTAACCGCGACTGGTAATGTCCCCCTAGGGGAAGAAAAAACGCGACCGCATCCGAACGCAACGCGAACGCTGCTGAAAGCCCGAACGCATTGCCGCCGCGATGCCAATGAACGCGACGCCTCCAAACGTCCGTCTGAACCAGCCCTTAGGCCTCTTTTCCACGGACTGTTGAGCTGTGTGCTCAGCAAGCAGTTACCAGGCAGCAGTGAGCAGTTACCAGGCAGCAGTGAGCAGTTACCAGGCAGCAGTAAGCAGTTACCAGGCAGCAGCAAGCAGTTACCAGGCAGCAGTGAGCAGATACCAGGCAGCAGCAAGCAGTTACCAGGCAGCAGTGAGCAGTTGTGAGAGTTTGAGAGGCATTTCACTGCCTATTCACAGTTCATGGAAAAGAGGCCTTACCCTAGCAAGTCTGGCTTTGCAAATCTGGCCTAACTGGCTAATTATGAGGCAATGCTCATGAAAATGCTTGCACAAACCAATACCGCAAAGCGGTCACCCTGCTACATGCTACATTAGCATGATCCAGGAGCGCCACGGGGAGGATTCCCAATGCCCTCTTTTTATACAACCGGGGGGCCCGTGGGGTCCCAGGCTCTCTCACTGCCTGGAAACCACAGCAGCACCCCGGAGGGGGAGGCTGGGTGGCGCAGACGACCCCTCCAAGTGTGGCCAGTGCTGGGGAGAGCCGTCCGCACCCACCTCCCAATATTAAAAACAGGCACTTACCTTAACGTCCATTGCGTTCTGCTACATGCGCATTAACTTGGGGGCACCACATGAGAAAGGAGAGAAGCATGGGTCACCTTGAGCTTTAGAGCTCAGGGCTGGCTCACATATAGCACTCCAGAGGGAGGGGGGGGGGGGACAGGCGCAGACAACTCACTCCAGGGCTCACACCACCAGAGCAAGCCTTCCACCACCTGCCTCCAAAGGATACAAACTGCACAAAATGCTTTCCATGAGAAAATTAATGCGCATGTAGCAGAACGCAATGGACGTTAAGGTAAGTGCCTGTTTTTAATATTAGGAGGTGGGTGCGGACGGCTCTCCCCGGCGCTGGCCACGCTTGGAGGGGGGGGGGGGTCGGCTGCCCCACCCAGCCTCCACCTCTGGGGTGCCACTGTGGTTCCCAGGCAGCGAGAGAGCGCTTTGCGGTATTGGTTTTTTGACCCTGCATAGTTTGGCATGCAAAAGCAAATGCCTATTTGCGTGAGCATTGCCTCATGAATAGCCAATTAGGCCAGATTTGGAAAGTCAGACTTGCTAGGGTTAAACTTGGTGTTTGAGCACGCGTAATTTTTCTCATGGAAAGCATTTTTTGCAGTTGTATCCTTTGGAGGCAGGTGGTGGATGGCTTGCTCTGGTGGTGTGAGCCCTGGAGTGAGTTGGCTGCGCCTGTCCCCCCCCCCCCTAAAGCTCGGGGGTGACCCATGCTTCACTCCTTTCTAATGTGGTGCCCCCAAGTTAATGCGCATGTAGCAGAACGCAATGAACGTTAAGGTAAGTGCCTGTTTTTAATATTGGGAGGTGGGTGCGGATGGCTCTCCCCGGCGCTGACCACACTTGGGGGGGGGCGGCTGCGCCAACTAGCCTCCCCCTCCGGGGTGCCGCTGTGGTTCCCAGGCAGTGAGAGAGCCTGGGACCCCACGGTCCCCCCGGTTGTATGGGGGCATTGGGAAGCCTCCCCGTGGCGCTCCTGGATAGTGCTAATGTAGCATGAACTAATTCCCGCAGGGCGATCGCTTTGCGGTATTGGTTTTTGGACCCTGCATAGTTTGGCATGCGAAAGCAAATGTATATTTGCATGAGCATTGCCTCATGAATAGCCAATTAGGCCGGATTTGCAAAGCCAGACTTACTAGGGTTAAACTTGGTGTTTGAGCATGCATACATTTTCTCATGGAAAGCCTACTTCTTCTTGCTTAAGTTGAGGCACGTACTCTATTAGATAGATAGATGCGGCGTATACTACGACGCGGGTTGGCTTGTATACTTTAATTGTTAAACATAATAAGGGAAGAAAAAAAATGTCCCAAGAACGTTACAAATTCCCTCTCTATTTAGACATCGAGAGATCATCAGGTGTGCTTGCTTGCAAAAAACATTTTTTTCCCAGAGCCACGCCTACTTTTTCCAGTATGTTTTCTCCTAGGTGAATTTTCCCATTTCATCAAAAAAATACACCAGCAAGCAAGAACATATTCTTTGGCACTTTTTCAATTGGAGAGGGCTAAAAGTGATTTAAACAGAAGATGAAAAATGATCTCCTAAGAAAAAACATAGGAGAAAAAGTGAATTAGATCGGGGCCTTGGTGATAAAGTTAACCTGAAGTGTAGAGAAAAAATATAGACTAATGGAAGGCTCTGGATCCTATAAAGCCTTCATGGTCCTCTCTCCACCAAATCTTTCCATCCCTTGGCCTCAGTGAATTTCTTCTATTAGCTTGGTCAAATACATCTATTGCCCTCCTCAGGAAGTCTTCAGAAGTACTTGCATCCTAAAGTACTTCTGAAGACATGCAGAGATGTACTTGGTAAGTCCCTGCTCACTCAAGTGCAGTCTTTAGAAGTACTCAGGGACGTGAGTACTTCTGAAAACTGGCCTAGAGTCCCAAACACGGGTAACTTCAATGGGATACAGCGGTCAAACGACAGGTCGTAGAGGGGCCCAGGAAGGCTCTATGCAGGGGTCCCCAACCCCCGGTTCACGGCCCACTGCTGGTCTGCAGGACGTGTTAAGCTGGGCCACGGCTACATCCCCTACTTCACCACAATGCAGCCGCGGCTGTATTAGTGTGCAATGTATTTTATATATGTTACGGCCAGAACCCGAAGTTTGGCCACTTCTAGTTCTGGCCGGCCACTTCGGGTTCTGGCCGGCCAATGCGCGAAGTGGCCGCTGCGCGGCGGCCAATGTTAGAAATGGATTGTTTCCTCTGACGTTAATGTATCTTCTGGCCGCCCGCAGCGCAGCGTCCAAACGTATAACAACTTAGTGAATTTATTGCAATTCAGCCGGCGGCAATGTAACAATTCAAGCCGCCGGCTTTTTCTCTGCCTCTCTCTCCTTCCCCCGCCCTCTCTCTCCTTCTCCCCCCGCCTCTCTCGCTCTCCTATGGGCAGCTGGCGGGGACACGCGTGTCCCCCCGGAGTCGTTCGTCGCGGCAGGGTTATCCTGCCGTTCTTGCAGAGCGGGTGCTGGCAGAAGCAATGTCTGCAGCCTCCCCGCTCTGCTGCCCTGGCTCCACGAACGGCTCCGGGGGGACACACATGTCCCCGCCGGCTGCCCATAAGAGGAGAGAGAGAGAGAGGCAAAAAAAAAAAGCCGCCGGCTGAATTGCAATAAATTCACTAAGTTGTTATACGTTTGGACGCTGCGCTGCGGCCAGAAGATACATTAACGTCAGAGGAAACAATCCATTTCTAACATTGGCCACCGCGCAGCGGCCACTTCGCGCATTGGCCGGCCAGAACCCGAAGTGGCCGGCCAGAACTAGAAGTGGCCAAACATATACATTATGCACTGCCGGGGCTGCATTGTGGTGAAGCTGCCTTCAGTTCTGCTCCTTCATTAGTTTCCAATTACCTGCCTCCTTTATCAAACTACCCAATCACAGGCAGCGATCTTCTCGGGAAAGATGGTAGGCTAATTTGCACTTTTCCCCCATTGTGATGCTGTGAAGGAGCTTGGAACACTCGAGAGAGCCTGGAATGAATCTGTAGCAAAGACGCTGGTGGGACTGATTACAGCAGGGCAAGCAGATACAGTGTATATATATGTGTGTGTGTCATTACTTTATGCAAGGTTTCTTTTTTCCTGCTAATTTTACTTGGTACACTTGACTCAAGGTGGCCATAAATCTGTCGATTTTTCAGCCAATCAACCAACAAGCATGCCTAATTAACAATTTGACCAATTTCTGGGGGTCGATCACCTTTGTCCAGATTAGGCACACGACCAAGCACAGCAGCCAGGGGTTTTCCAGAATGTCCGACCGATATATTCAACAAATTTCAGGCCGAATTGTCAATCAGGCATTCTGCTGGTGGCACCAATTTGTATCCGATTTGATCATTATCGAGTTGATGATTGATAGACCGTCAGCTTTGGAATAAATGAGGTGGAAAAAAAAAGTGTAAAGTTTCCATACATGACTCAGTAATATTATCCAGTAAAGAGATGAGGCTCGCGTTCGCATTACCCCCTCCCCCTCAATCAACTTTTTCCCCATCCCAGTCTGCTGGGCCTTGGAAACAATATCTTGCTTAAAAGCGGTCCTTGGGTCCAAAAATCTTGGGGACTGCTGCCTATGGGATCCAGAGCCTTCCCTCTACATAGGTAAGTATAAGACCTTGCTTTAAAGAGAATCTGTACTCCAATATTCTTACAATAAAAAGCATACCATTCTATTCCTTATGTTCTCCTGTGCCCCTCTGTGCTGTTTCTGCCACTCCTTGCTGCAATCCTGGTTTGTAATTAACAGTTTTAGGCAGTGTTTACAAACAAAAGACTGGCTTCTAACGAGAGTATCATAGGCTGAGAACTAGCTTACTGTGTGACTCATGCAGAGCTTGGAGGGGGTGTGTAAAGCTTCTGCCAATGACAAGCAGTGCTGCACATTCCACACATTCCAGCCTCAGCCCGACAGACACGACAGAGGAAAGGAGATAAGATTTATTACAGAGACCATGCAAGTAGGAAAGGCTGCAGTAAGACAGACCACATTAGAACAGTAAAAGGAACTTATAGGACAGAAGAAATAGGTTTAAAATGTTGTTACAGAGTATCTTTAATCCTTTAGCAGACAATTTATTTAGAGGCTTGCAGGTGCCCCAGGCACATTTATTTTAGAAAATGTTTTTATTTCTTATTTGTTACATTTCCTTGCTTGTAATTAGTACTGTTGCAATGTGCATTTAAGACCACTTGTCACTAGGGGGCAGTGTGAGACAAAAACAGAGTCCTTCTTCTTTCAGTTTCAATATTTGCTGCCAACAGAGAGACATCAAAGCATTCCAATTTACAGCATGAGTTCTGCCAACTGAGGTGTAAAAGAAGTGCACTTAACTCAAACGAGATAACTCTATTGAAGCTGATAATAGCTTAAAGCACATGTAATGTGAGAAGAATATGGAGAATGTGGAGGCTGCCATATGTACCGGTATTTCCTTTTAAACAATGTGCAATGCCTGGTGGTCCTCCTGATCCTCTGCCTCTAATAATCTTAACCACAGACCCAGAACAAGCATGCAGATTATCTGCTCTGACTGAAATCTGCTTGGATTAACTACATACTTGTTTCTGGTGGTGTGTGATTCAGACACTACTGCATCCAAAAAGATCAGTAGGACACTAGGCAACAGGTATGTTATAAAAAGAAAATAAATATGCCGTCCTCCATTTTACTCTCACTTCAGGTGTCATTAAAGGGAGTCTGAAGCATTTTTTTTAAAAAATAAAAAACAGATACTAACCTAAGGAGAGGGAAGGCTCTCGGTCCTATAGAACCTTCCCGTTCTCCTCCCAGTGTCCACATTCCCCCGCAGGCTCCCCCGTTAGCAGTCCACAACTGTTCGGTCGTAGAGTGCTCTCTTCCAGGTAGGGGAGACTTTGGCAGTCTTCGGGAGCACTCAGGCTTCTGAAGACAGCCCACTCCGTACTGCGCACGCGAAAACACCCTCTCTGGAGCACACATGCATGCACAGTACAGAGCCACTGGTCTTCAGAAGCCAGAGTGCTTCCGAAGACTGCCAAGGTCTGCCCTGGCAGTAGATTCAAACGGAGGAGCCTGCGGGGAAATGAGGACACCGGGAGGAGAACAGGAAAGCTCATTAGGACCCAGAGCCTTCCCTCTCCTTAGGTGAGTATCTGTTTTTGATTTGTAAAACTTCTTCAGACTCACTTTAAAGGACTTAAAATACGAAGGTACATAAAAAAAGTTATGTACCTCATTGAGATTTCAGACCTCAGGGCAGACTCATCAGTGACATCCTTTACAGTTTCTGAGGCTCTGTTATCTAAATCTAGGCTCCATTACAGTGCCAGACTCTCCCCAGGGTTGCCCGAGGGCGATCAGAATCGCCGCTTTGAAAATCAAATGCCTGCGCAGTTTGCCACAGGTTTACATCCTTGCCCTCCGCCCATCCTCTCTCCCAGCGCGCTGCTGGTACCCACATGACAGCCCACATGACTAATTACAGTGCATGTCAGCCACGCCCCCTCAACAGAGATGAGCAGCGCTGAGGGAGCGAGGATGTTCACTGCATACTTCATTTGATTCTATCTATAAGGAATATCCTTATTGATAGAATCAAATGAAGTATGCAGTGAATGCCCTCACTCCCTCAGTTCTTCTTGCCTCCGCTAGAGGCAAACTGCGCAGGCGTTTGATTTTTAAAGTGGAGATTCTAATCGCCCTCAGATAAGGCGCCCTGTACTGGAGCCTAGATTTAGATAACAGAGCGTCAAAAACTGTAAAGGATGCCGCTGATCGTCTGCTCTAAAGTCTGAAATCTCAATGAGGTACATAACTTTTTGTATGCCCTTCGCATTGTAAGTCCTTTAAGCACACTTTAAGCCATGACAAAAACATTACAGCTAAGGCAACAAAAGTAAGTTATTAAACAATAATAGTGTCTACAAAAAAAACCAACAAGTTTTCAAACAATTGTCATAACTGTCATACTTCTATTCTTACAGGTTCACATCACCACACCTACACCGAGCAGATGATGCATAATGGTGAAAGTCTAATAACATACAACAGAAAGAGCTGCAGTCTACTCACCTAGAGGAAGGCAGCAGAAGCTCTGTGTGGTACTCATTGACTCTCTGAGCTGCAGCAAGCCTCATTCCCCTTTACATGCCCGTCCCGTGATGTGAAGGGCATTAAAATTTTAAAGGTAAACATACAGACGAGCAATGTAAACTGTCAAGCTGGTGTCATGTCAGCGCTGATAGTCTTCCCTTACTTATGGCAGCGCTATAAATTTTCTCCTCCGGGTTTCATTGTCTCGGCCGGCCATGGAGGCAGCAGATTAAAGGCCGGCACAAAAAGCTGCAGGGACAATGGGATGGCTATCTCTCAGAACCAACAGGTATTTCCTAGAATGGCCCTCAGATTAGCGGTAAATCAGCAGCAACAAGTGCATCATTGTGCAGCCCGCTAAGTGAAACTTCAACTTCCAGAAATACCTAATCCTCCTCTGCCAGTTTCTTAGAGAAGGTGCTGCTGTAATCCGCACTCAGCTGACAAGAGGATTTCATGTGTCACTGGAGGCTTAACCCCATCTAAGCCAATTCCCAGCAAACCACCTGTAAACATGACATGAGTGAAATCAGGAACTTTCCATTTTTGACGTAGTTGACTTGAGAATGCATTTTCCCTTTTTATCTCAAAAGTAGAGGTATGGAAAGTTAATGAGAAATGTCAAAGATTAGCACAAAAATTATGTTTACCAATAGTTCATCCCCTTAAAGTGTAACTGTCGGGCATAGAATCAAAAATCAATTCTTTATTTTTATCTGGTAAACGAGTAATAAGGATGCTAACCAGGCAATCCAAAGGTTAAAATCGCTATTACTTTTCTTGTTGATAAATGATCATTCCCCAGTTTACCTGACTCTTATTTGGTATGCAAAAAGGAAGTTGCAGGGCATGCTGGGTTGTCCTTCTTTTTCTTCTCTACTTCCCCTTAGACTTAACTAATGCAGCCTGATTGGCTGAAAACGCTTTCCCTCCTGTTTTCCCCTCCCACACCTCTGTTCCTGTCTGATTGGCCAATATTTCTCATGCAGAGACAATGCACTTTCTATAGTGAAGGACGGGCAATGCGTACACAATCAGGCAGAGGAGAGTAAGGGAGGAAATGACATCAGAATTGGCTTCAAAATAGCCACAGTTAAAATGTGAAAGGTATAAACACACATTTTCCTTGCACTACCGCTGCCCCTATCCCATTTGCAACTGCCCTGACCTGTGGCCAGTAGCAGGAAAAAAGGGCGCCGGCTGAGGGTGAACGAAAAGGGCGCCACCATAGACTTTAATGCAATTATTGTTAATACAGCAAAAAAGCAGAAAAAAGGGTGCCGCAATAAATATCGTTAACAGCATTAGAACATTAAAGTTTTTGAAGTATGTTATCATTTTAGAAGCTTGCAATGTTATACTTTTCATCATATTATTTCATTTGTATGTACAGATTTAAGTTATCAAAGATATTATCATTTCTATGTGTAAAAGGGTGTTTCTGCAGAGGGAGTGGTTAGTGTTAGGCACCACCAGGTGGAGTGGTTAGGGTTAGGCACCACCCGGGCGGCGGTTAGTTTTAGGCAACACCGAGGGTGGTGGTAAGGGTTAGGCAAAACCAGGGGGAGTGGTTAGGGTTAGGCACTGGGGGGGTTAGGGTTAGGCACCACCAGGGGGGTGGTTAGGTTTAGGCACCACGGGGGGGGGGGTTAGGGTTAGGCACCACCAGGGGAGTGGTTAGTTTTAGGCACCACCAGAGGAGGGTTCTGTGTGAGAGTAGGGTTGGGTTAAGCTGCATTGTTTAATTACGTAACAATTTTTAATGTTAATATCTTTTCGTTATTATTTCCCGTCGTTTTTACAACGGTATTTATTGTTAACCAAGTTTGACAATGATCTTTGTCGTTATCAGATTTCGTTATCCACCGGTGCCATTTCATTATCCAGCCAGGCCCTTTTTTCACGGCGCCCTTTTTCTATGCATGCCCTGTGGCCTGCTCCCCTGCCAAATAACCAATCATCAGGAGTGCAATTTTTGCGCTCATGTTATTTTCTCTAGCTACGCCGCTAGCCTTCCCACCAGTTATGTATGCAGCAGCCCAGTCAAGGATTACTTTAAATGCGATCAGTTAGCACAGTGAGTATAGGTTCACTGGTCTACACTACAGTAGTAATGAAAAATAAAGAATTATTTTACTGAACCAGTTCCTGAACGTCCCTCCCAGTAATTGTGTAGAATTGAGCTGCCCTGTGAAATCAAATGATGTATCTTTCTTGAGGAGTATCTGATTACATGGTTGGCTAGAATGTTTTGGAGGAAATGCTGGAGTAGAAGAGGCAGTCACTGGGAAATACATATGCAACACTGCCAACAATAACCTTCCCAATCAGCAGTAAATTACTTCTAGATTGTCCTTCAATGCACCCTGGTACTTAATGCCGAGAGCTGACCCCGACTGACATCCTACTAAATGTGCTACAGCAGCTCAGGAAAGTCATTTCTGGCCGCACAGCTATCAGTGTCCTGCTGTGCATTCCTTTCCCATTAACCTCATGCTATCAGTACCAAGACTATATATCCATTACGGGTTCACTGTATGAAATCAAGGCGAATCTTAATATTTTTTCATTAGAAGATTAAGAATAGTAATGATCTGCTAATTGCGATTAAGCGAAATGTTGCATAATTTTTTTTGCAATCACGGCCATAAGTAATTACGGTTTGGACATGCAATTGATTTTGCATAATTTATCCTTAAAGAGAACCCGAGGTGGGTTCTAAGAATCCTATTAGCACACAGAGGCTGGGTCTGCATATAATGCCCAGGCTCTGTTGCTATACTGTTTCCTCCCAGGCCCCCCCTGCGCTTTGCTGACCCCCAAAAATCAAAGTTTAAAATATATTTTCCTTTGCATTTTCAAAATCAATTATCTCAAAAAGTTTTTGAACATTTTTTTTTGTTCCCAATATTCCCCTTAATATTCGTAGCAATTTTGGTAATGATAGCAAGTATGGGGGCTTGCTATTAACTGCTAAAGTCGACATGAAATTACCCAAAATTTTGCGTAATTACACAAAATTACGGTTGGATTACGTTTACATGTGAAATTAATTAAGCCTTTTCCTGAAATTTTGCATATGCGAAATTTGTGCTCATCACTAATTAAGAAGCTATGGGGTGTATTCAGTAAATATCAGTAAAATGTACTTGCACAAACATTGCACACAGGGGCCTAAAAAGAACCAAGGGGGCCCCCCTGAAAAATTGTCATGGGGCTCCCTGGGATCCAAACAAACATACTTTGCCCAAATAGAGTAGCACAGGGAGTACCTCCAGAGTTGAAGGTGTCCCTCATGCATCACTGCTGCGTACTCTCTGCTGCCATTCGGCGCCTCTTGATCACATGACTCACATCAGTTATGTGAACTGGAGCCAGCGAATGGCAGCATAGAGTGTGCAGCTGGGATGCATGGAAAAGACCCGCAACGCTGGAGCAGGAAAATATTACACCGCTCCCTGCTCTACTCTGCATGCCAGTGGGGAAAGAGAGGAGTCTCGGGGCCCCTGATTGCTAGCGATGTGATGAATACGTGAAATTTTGCTTCATTTTCCACAATTACGGCCATGCGTAATTAGGTTTGGACATTCAATTCATATTGTGTATTCCATTTGTAATTTTGCAAAATTTAGGGAAATTTCATGTAATTTTGTGCCGATTTCAGATGTTAATAGCAAAGCGCCTACTCATGCTATCCTCACCACAATAGAATTTTTTCAAAATGACCTTGTAGTTTTTGAGAACATTTTGATTTTTAACTACTTGCCAATGGGCGTGGCCGTGGCGGCAGCCCCAGGAGCGCCTAACGCCAATTGGCATCAAGTCCTGGGGCTCTGATTTGCAGGAGATCGCGCGCAGGCTGCGCACGTATCTCCTGCTTGGGTGATTGCCGCTCGGGAGACTGTTAGACGGCCGTCTATTTACATAGTGCAGCATAGTACAACTTGGGGGCGATCAGACCCCACCAACAGAGAGCTCTGTTGGTGGGGGGAAAAGGGGGGGGGGAGATCACTCAGAATCAGAAATCAGAATCAGAAAACTTTATTTCGCCAAGCATGACTGGGTCATGCCCGGAATGGTTTTTGGCACAATACATCTGGCTCAGAGAGAAGACATAGAGACATAGATAGATAGCAGCGAGCCGTAGAGGTATCGATTAGCATGAGTTAGCATTACATTTCATTGCATTCCACTACGCATTGCACTCCTCTATACAATTGTATTTCACTATTCGTAGTATTGCATTTCCCTATACATCCTTAAAGCATCACAGTCCCTAGTGTGACACCGAGATGGTTAGTCTGGTGGGTTGGTTGGTGTGGTTGAACGATCCGCCATGGCACAGACCGCCCCGCAGCTCATTGGGGCTTGCATTGATGGTAGTATGTGGAGGGAGTTGAGGAGGTTGACCGCCAAGGGGAAGAACGAGTTCCTGTGTCTCGTGGTCTTTGTGGAGATGGCCCGAAGCCTCTGGCCCAGTGGCAGCAGGCTGAAGTAGCGGTGGCCTGGGTGAGAAGGATCATTGGCAATCCTCAGAGCCCTGTCTGTTGTTGTGTAGCAGGGCAAGAGAGGGGAGGGGGCACCCAACGATCCTCTCAGCTGACCTAATGACCCTCTGAAGTTTGCCCTTGTCATTGGCGGTGGCCCCAGCATACCAGACCAAGATGGAGGAGCAGAGGATTGACTCAATGGTGGCGGTGTAGAAGCTGGTTAGGATTTTTTGAGTCATGCCAAACTTTCTCAGCTTGCGGAGTTCTGTGTTGTGCGGCCCTGCAGATTGGCCTTAAAGCTGCAGTGGCCAGTTTAGTTAAAATGTGCCTGGTCTTTAGGGGGGTTTACCACTCTGGTCCTCAAGTGGTTAAAATGCAAAGCAAAACAATTTTTAAACTCAAAAAACATTTTTTCTTTGCATTTTCAAAATCGATTATCTCAAAAACTATAAGGTCTTTTTGTAAAAATGCTTTTTTTTGTCTTATTCCCACTAACATACGTAGCAATTTTAGTGAAGACCGCATGTACAGAGGGCTTTGCTATTAACTGCTAGTTGGCAAGAAATTACTCAAAAATCATATGAAATTGCAAAATGATGGTTCCGGATTATGTTTACATACGAAATTAATTATAATTTTTCAAGAACAACTGCATTATGCTTTTGCACCGTAATTGCAAATTACAATGCAAAAGTGTGATTATGCCAAATTCATGCTCATCACTACTGATCACACATACATTTTAGTGGGCAAAAAACATAATGTACATTGCACAGTTTGCACGTATGTAACTTGTGCTTTCAAGCTTTGTATGTGTACTGTGAGTTACTCAAACCGCATATCATGTGCTACATAGTTTGCGTAACGACAGGTATGTTCTGCCCACCTAAAAATTACTGATATTTACTGAATACGCTCCTATAGGTGCTCTATGTACTGTTTCTAATACTAGTTATTATGATTGAGATTCAAATACCTTGTTTGAAAAGCTGGTTCTGTAGATTAATATTTTGATTTCTTTGGTTTATGAATGATCTAAGAAATCACCAAGAGGTTTGCTGAATGAATCCTAGGCACTGAGGTAGATGGGTAGCGTGTCTGTCATGCTGGGTACTGCTATTCACCTAATGCAAATCAGTGATTATATGCCACTTGTAAGCATGCAGCCAGAATGTATTATGATATTTTACTTCTGATCAGGATTATCTGATAACTCGAACGATTTTCCGCTAGAAATTAGATTGTTAGTGGCCACCCAAGTCATGTGTTATACATAGTGAAACAATTTACTTTTGGAGAAATCTAGATTTGGACATTTAGTATAAACTATGTTTTTTTGCTCTTGTTTTCATAGTGCTTTTAATTTGTTTTTGGCTATTTACAGTTTATACAATACTGTAACAGTAATTTATAGCTCAATTTACTCTGGAAGAAACCTACCCATATATTCTCGAATATAAGTTGACCTTGTGTATAAGTCGACTCCAACATTTGACCTTCTTAAGCTGGATTTTTTTATTGACTCAAGTATAAGTCTACCCAGCAAAGTTAATGGCTGCACTTGGGGATCAGGGATGGTCAGAATTGCCAATTTCTGATTTCATGAAAAATCTGCATTCCGTCATTGCTGATTACCGCTACAGCTACCGATTCTGCTTCTGGTTTTCTGCATTCTGATGCAGATTTCCGTCGGAAATCGCGGAAATTTCCGCTGACTTTAACGTCGATTTTCTCGAAAACTATAAGGTCTTTTTGAAAACTTTTTTTTTCATCTTTTATCTTCACTCAGAATTAATAAACCAATCAAAGAATGGGGATTTAGACGGAAATTTCCGCATTCTCTGATTGGCTTATTCATTCTGAGTCTTCTGATTGGCTTAAAATTACTGCATATTCGATAATGCAGATTTTCTGCATTTTACATTACAGTCACAAGCGACTTTAGCGGTTAATAGCAAAGCCCCCATAGGTCCTAGACACACCACATTTTCAGGGTTTATTAAACAGAAAACTGTGAACAAGATGAAAAAAAAGTTTTCAAAAAGACCTTATAGTTTTTGAGAAAATCGATGTTAAAGTCGGCGGAAATTTCCTCAATAAATCCGCCTACCGCACTTGTATTACCGATTTTTGCATTCCGATGCGGAAATGCAATTTCCACGGAATCCAAATGAGCATCCCTATTGGGGATCAGGAAGAACCAACTGCTGCATTTGGGGCCCAGGAGGGGTCAATGACTGCACTGTATACAGTATTGCAGCCATTAACCTATCCTGTCCCTTAAGTGAAGCCAATAACTCCTCCAGGCCCTCAAGTGCAGCATTTATTCACCCCCCCCCCTCCTTCCTGTAGCCCAGTATTTTACCCCCGCCCCTTTCCTTGCTTATTGCTGAGGCCAGGACTTTCAGACCTGTGTTTTCTTGGCATTTCCTTTATCAATGGTAAATTGCTGTAAATGGGAATGTCACTAATAGTTCCACACATTACTCAGTGTGCTCAGTGTTGATTGTGACTCGCATATAAGTCGGCCCCTATACTTTTATTTAGTGAATCAGACTTAAATTTCTAGACATATAGTCGAGTATATACAGTACTTCTTACTTGTATATATATATATACATATACCGTATATGCTGGCGTATAAGGCGACTGGGCGTATAAGACGACCCCCAAGTTTTCCAGTTAAAATGTAGAAGTTGGGGTATATTCGCCGTATAAGACTACCCCACAGTAGGAGTGCGGTTGTCACTTGTCAGGCCTGGTCCGGGTGTCAGTGTCGGGTGTCGGGCAGAGTTCTAAATACCTCATCCTGCTGTCATCAGGTGAAAAGATAGATTGCGCTCTTGTTTAAAATAATTTCTTGTAATCGCTTCTGCTCTCACGGGTTGCAGTGCAGCTTCCGGCATCACCTGACTGGTGACGTGTGCGCTCCACTGATTACGCTCACGCAGGGCTGTATTGTGGGGCGCACACGTCACTAGTCAGGTGACGCCGGAAGCTGCACTGCTACCCATGCGAGCGGCTGCTTGCCAGAAGCGATTACAATAAATTATTTTAAACAAGAGCACAATCTATCTATCTTTTCACCAGATGACGGGAGGATGAGGTATTTACAACTCTGCCTGACACCCGACACTGACACCCGGACCAGGCCTGACAAGTGACACCCGGCGTATAAGACGACCCCCGACTTTTTAGAAGATGTTTAAGTGTTAAAAAGTCGTCTTATACGCCAGTATATACGGTATTTAAAATTTTACACATTTTCACAAAGTGGTCCTTTAAATCCCATTTATTGCCTATTCTGATGCTCTGTTTGAAGTTCAGCATCTTGTCTTCTTCACCACGTCTAGATGCCTAAATGCTTTGAGTTGCTGCCATGGGATTGGCTGATAATAATCTGTTTGTGTTAACAAGCAATTGAACAGGTGAACCTCACAAAGAGACAAGTGAGGGCAGCTATAGCAAACCCTTTGTCAGCTACGCAGCAGAACATTGTCTTTTGAGCCTAGAGTAGCACTTTAAGCCGTCCTAAGCAAGTTCTAGAGTAATACGCTGCATTTGATAAAGGTATCTTGCTTGTGTTGTGCATTCTGCCTGCTCAGAGATCAGCTGGTGCAGCGCGGTACACAGTGTAAGCTAGTGCAATCTAATCCCTGCCTCTGACTGCTAAAATATTAAAAACCTTCCATTAGAATAATGGGCACACAGCTAATGTGTTGGCTTGTTAGGCCAAGCCAAGGTAAAAAAACAATATAACAAAAGAAAGAATTAATAAAAGTTTTATATCAGAGTCTATGCGGTGTGAAAAGACAGGAGCACGCAGAGATCAGGTACAATGGCAGACAAACAGCTGGGATGTTTGCTGTTCTTTGTTTTAGCAGCTATACACAGGCAGACACAGTGGAGATGAGAGTACAACGAACTCTCACAAGTGCCAAGCAAGGGTAAACAACAATGGAGTAAACAATAAATCTGTATTTCAAAAATAAATTAATGCTCAGTAAAGTGCAAGGATACAATGATGTAGTATTTATACCAAGAAATGGTATACAGTACAAAGTGACAACGTGCAACAAGTAAAAAAAATACTTTGTGCAAAGACTGCAATACAATTGATACCATGTAGGTAATGGAGAATGAATGTGCAAATATTGCGTTGAAGAACAAAAAATGTGTATGAAGGATCAACGAGATACTCACAGGTAGATGGCACAGGAGAGAGAGAAAGGGGACCCCAGGCTAACGGAACACCTTAGTGCACCTCGTGGGAAAACGCCCGCTTCTGAGGAGGCACCTCTCCTGTGCCATCTATCTGTGAGTATCTCGTTGGTCCTTCATACACATTTTTTGTTCTTTAACGCAATATTTGCACATTCATTCTCCATTACCTACATGGTATCAATTGTATTGCAGTCTTTGCACAGAGTATTTTTTTTACTTGTTGCACGTTGTCACTTTGTACTGTATACCATTTCTTGGTATAAATACTACCTCATTGTATCCTTGCACTTTACTGAGCATTAATTTATTTTTGGAATACAGATTTATTGTTTACTCCATTGTTGTTTACCCTTGCTTGCCACTTGTGAGAGTTCGTTGTATTTGTTTAACTACTATGCACTGCAGAATTACCCTTGTTTTGTATCATCAGTGCTAGTGTATAATTGATTATTTATTAATACTTGGGACCCCAGACCAATGGTCTTGTTTTTATTTGTTTTAACTTTTGTGATGTTACAATAAAGATGATTTTTTCATTGATTTCCATATTTTGGTCTAGTGTGGTGCTTGTAGGGCTACTCTTCTGCCTTTTGAGTTTTGCGCCATTGTTATAGCTCATAGCACACCTAGACTCCATTATTTATCCAATTTTGTTAGTGGTGCTTGTTTTCATTTTTTCCATGTACCTGGAATGCCCCATTTCAAAGGGCCAATGAGGGAAGATTAAACGCATGATTGTAGCTCTTGCTACTAACTTTAAAGGACACCTTTAATCAGGTTAAAAAAAGATACTTACCTCAGTAAGGGAAGCATCTAGAATCTGGTCCAGAGGTTTCCCCAATCTTCGTACGCCCCTCGTGCACTGCCTTGGGGCCCTCTAAATAATCTCGACTCAATGTTGAACATTGCTTACGACCACGCTCTCCTCTTGAGACATTGAAGATGAAGGCACACAGAGCCAGGGCCGGATTTGTACTCTTTACCGCCCAAGGCCGCTGTCACCAGCTGCCCCCTCCAGTATAGGTAGCCAGATGACCCCTCCCCCCTTCCCTCCAGTATAGGTAACCTGATGACTCCCTTAATCCCTCCTTTTCCCACCCCCCTTCAGTATAGGTAGCCAGCTTGCCTTCACCGCAGCAGCCATCAGTGTCTTTCATTTCTCAGCTTATCTCCAGTGCAGAAGCTTCCTCTTCCCCTATGTCTCCAATGCTGCCCAAGGCCATAGCTGCCTGCCACAATGCAAATGTGCACAGAGAGCAAGGTGGCTGCTGCACAGGCGGCTAGCAGGAGAGTACTGTGGTCAGGCGCTCACATGATCTCCCTGCATTGCAGCATTTGCAAGTTTGCAAATGCTGCATAAGGTCAGCCTAATGCTTTGGTGCCCTTGATACTGTGGTGCCCTAGGCCATGGCCTAGGCGGCCTTGTCCTAAATCCGGCCCTGCACAGAGCTCCGTCGCTTGGAACGTGGAAGTCAGAGGTGAGTTCCCCGCCCGCTGTCCCGCGCCTGCTGGTATCATTACTAGAGGGAGGAGCTGGGAGCGCTAAAGGGGGGGATGCTAAGGTGAGAGAGGGGGGAGTGGGGTCCCCCTCCCCGCCGCTGCATGCCCGCTGCTCCCTCTTCCAAGCTACCTACACGGGGAGCACCTATAGACCTGGCTACCTATACTGGGGGCACCTATAGCTCGCTAACCTATACTGGGGGCACCTATAACTGACTATCTATACAGGGTGCACTTATAACTGGCTATCTAAACTGGGGGCACCTATAACTGGTTATTTATACTGGGGGCACCTATAGACCTGGCTCCCTGTACTGGGGCCACCTATAGCTGGTTGCCTATACTGAGGGCACCTATAGCTACCTAACCTATACTGGAGGTACCTATAACTTGCTATCTATACTGGGGACACCTATAACTGGCTATCTATACTGAGGCACCTATAACTGGCTACCTTTACTGGGGGCACTTATACTTGACTATACGGGGGCACCTATAACTGGCTACCTATACTGGGGGCACTTATTCTTGGCTATACTGGGGGAACCTATACCTGGCTACCTATACTGTAAGTTGTTTTTTATATATATCCTGCCTGGCCTGCCTATCCAATTTCTGTTTTTTTTTTTTTTTTTTTAGTGATGAGCAGAAATTATGCCCATGTGTGATTAAGCATTGTAATATGCAATTATGCATCGTAAATGTAATGTGAAATTTGGGGGAAATAGCGTAGTTAATTTCGTAGTTAATTGTTACCATTCATAATTATGCATAATTTACGCGTAATTTCAGTCCGAATTTGATGGTGAATAGCAAAGCCCCCATACATGCTATTGCTACCAAATTGCTACATATGTTAAGAAGGCTAGTGGGTACACATTACAAAAAGAATTAAAAATATTAAAAAAAATGATTTTTAAACTGTAATTTTTCTGGGTTTAAAGTGGATCCGAGGTGAACTTTACTCATTGCATAATTGTGTTCCTTTCCTATAGTTTATAGGGCATTCCTCAAGCCAAATACTTTGTTGTTTTTGTTTTAATACTCTAATTCCCTATAAACTAAACAAGCCACGCCCACAGGTTTTCAGAGAGCCTTGGCAGTAGCAAGGGCTCATGGGAGCTCAGTCTGGGCAGCAGGAGGAGGAGGTGTTACTAGCCATTGATTTCAGAGGCAGAGGGGAGGAGGGGGGTTAGTTTTTTTTCACAGGCGTTGTGATCAAGATACAGATAAGCCTGCCTCTGTGTAATGTTTACAAACAACATGGCTGCTGTCATTGTATCACAGGAAGAAATAATCATATTCTATTAAAGCTCTTTGCAGCTAGATTTGCTGTGTAAACGATCTAAACTTTAGATAAGATTTATAGACAAGTTACTTGTTATAGTTAAATTTTCATCTCGGATCTGCTTTAAAACCCATTTTTCTTTGTATTTTTAAAATAGCTTTTTCTCAAAAGTAATAAGGTCTTTTTGAAAAATTATTATTTGAGTTGTACCCACTCCTTAGCTATGTTACTCCTTAGCATATGCAGCAATAGGGGCTTTGCAATTCACCGCCAAAGTCGTCACAAAATTACGTGTAAATTCATGCGTAATTACGAATTATTATACGAAGACAATTGAATTACGAATTTGTAATTACATGTAGGTGTAACTGCAAAAATGTAGGTGTAATTTCACGTAATCGTAATTAGCAGATTATGATCATCGCTATTTTTTTTAGGGGGGGGGGGCATCCAAAGTTTTGACGTTTTGCAGGGGGGCCCAATGATTTTTAGTTACTCCCCTGCCAGGTAAGTATAAATGTTTGTGTTTATAAAGTCTCAGGTTTCCTTTAAGTAAGAGGTATATTTTAAGGAATGTAATAATGACATTATACTTAGGGATGGGTAGGTAAAGCCAGTAGAAATAATTGTAAGTAACAGAAAAATTGTGCACTGCAGCATTACCAATATCTAGTGAATATGGTATATTATCTTGTGCGGAGCTGAATCATCCACAAGGCAATTCTAGGCAGTTGCCAAGGGCCTGGATATTGTCTAGGGGCCTGGCGGCTGGCGGATGCTATCCCCACCAAAACTTTCTAAAAAAAAAACCAGGTTACCCTCAAAAGTGAGCAGAAAGTTCTGTCTTGCCTAGTTCTATGTCCCTGTTGTAGTCTAGGGACAATTTTTAAGAGGGGCAGGGGGCAAACAGTTAACCCATCTGTACATTTTTAGAATGTGGGAGAAAACTGAAGCGCCCAGAGAAAACCTGCGCAGACATGGGGAGTACATACAAACTCCATGCAGATAGTGCCCAGCCCAGATTTGAACAAATGCAACATCTTTACATGCATGAAATAGGGGCGCGAGGAAAAATGGGCGCCCATTTTCATGAATAAAATTATCGTTAATATCTAAGGATATTCTTTGTTTTTAAAGTGTAAATAGTGTAAATTATCGTAATAAAATATCGGTATATATTAACAATACTTTACTACAACTTAACCTAACCCTCCTCTCACAAAGAACCCTCCCCCCATCGATGCGTGCCTAACGCTAAACCCCCCTTCCTAACGCATAACTCTAAAACCCCTTTTCCTGATGCCTAACCTTATAATATTGAAAATGAAACATTTCTAAATGATAACTTAAAAAAATGAATAATTTGTAAATACTAAACATTAAAAAATGTAAAAAAAACTGTAACCATCTAATTTTTGAAATGGTACAATTTTTTCAAAAGCTATAAAGTCATTTTTTAAACGATAATAATTGCACGCCAGTGTTCTGTTTTGGGCTCCTTATAGCCGATATTTCCATTAGCTGCAGGAGTCCCAATTTACTGCTCTTTGCAACAGTCATGTGCTATAAGTGTTTCAGTTACACTTTATTCCCATCATCTAACCTAATCTATGGCCTTGTTTATTTCCATTTGCTATATATAGGAAAGTAAGGTGTAATAAAGCACCAGTGTGATTTGTAAAAGGAAAATGTGACTTCTACTCATCAATGCTTAATGGTCTGTGTGACAGAAGGTATGGTGGCTGAAGAGGCCTTTTGCTCAACTTTTTTCTTTTAAAGCTTGTTCCTCTTTGTCATCTTTGAAGTTTGGGAGGTGAATAAAAACCCGTTCAGGAATATTTGTGTAGGTTTGCTAGTATAATTATATCACCTGCCCATTAGTTTTCTGTTATTGTTATTGTTGTTGTTACTTTGCTTGGCATTCCACAGAACTTGCTTTAGGACAAGTGTGAAACTTTAAACAGCCAGTTTACCCGTTCTGTATAATTCAAGGTGTAACCCAGTCTTGCGTGCAGACACGTATATTCTCCCTTTCCTGGGGATACATTACTGTGCGCAGATAGTGGAGGTAAGGAACTGCTGCAAGGAAGGAGCCTGATGTATTATACAGTGAGGACAGCAGAGGAGAGGAGAACTGTCAGTCAGAGATCACCTATGCACGGCAGACGGGGACACTGAGAAAGCCAATGACAAGAAAAGGTTACCAGAGACACAGAATAGATTTAGGGTTTACTGCAAATTAAAGAAAGGCTCTGGGCTTTTACAAAATCACCCATTCCTATGCCTGCCTAATCCTCTTCTGATTTGATTCACTTCAAAACTTTCAAATGAAATTCTGAAAAGCTACCCTCTTTCCATTTGAAAAAGCTCCCAACTGTCCATCTTTTGAAGTGACAGTCCCTCTTTGGGAACCAAATTCCTCTGTCCCTCTTTCTTCCTGATTTGTTCCTCTTTCAGAACTGATGTGCTGATCTACGTAACTAAATGTATATTGTTACTGAAAAATGTATGTAACCGACTAAACTTTCCTCCCATCATTTGAATTGATTCACTTCTTATCTCCAAATGTTAATATGAAGGAAACCAAATGATGATAGAAAGGATCAGTGTGGTCTGAATTATAAAACTAAATCTCGCAATGGCCCCAATCCTGATTTGGACCACATGCTGTGGTCATGTCCGTTGATCCAGTCGGTGTGGAAAACTGCATTGGAACAAATGAATAAGGTCACAGGGATAACCGCAAAGTAGAGATGATGTTATGTTTATTCCATGCCCTGGACCTTCAGGAAGATCAAAACTGAAAAATTGTTTCAATCAAACAATAAAAAAACAAAAGAGAATCCCAGCTCCATACCATGAAGAGTACAGTATAACCTTGGGTTGAGAGTGATATTGTTTAATTGCAAGACACAAACATTTTAATGGCTAACTGATCAAGTTAAATGAATTATGCAAGCTTTCTGGGATCTAGAAAGCTTACATAATGTCACTTTATAAATTAGCCATTAAAATGTTTTACTTTTACAAAACTTTGTTTTTTTCTACCTACTTAAAGCGGATCCGAGATGAAAAACTAACTATAACAAGTAACTTGTCTATATATCTTATCTAAAGTTTAGATTGTTTACACAGCAAATATAGCTGCAAACAGCTTTAATAGAAAATGATTATTTCTTCCTGTGATACAATGACAGCAGCCATGTTGTTTGTAAACATTACACAGAGGCAGGCTTATCGGAATCTTGATCACAACGCCTGTGAAAAAAAACTAACCCCCCTCCTCCCTCCTCCCCTCTGCCTCTGAAATCAATGGCTAGTAACACCTCCTCCTCCTCCTGCCCAGACTGAGCTCCCATGAGCCCTTGCTACTGCCAAGGCTCTCTGAAAGCCTGTGGGCGTGGTTTATTTAGTTTATAGGGAATTAGAGTATTAAAACAAAAACAAAAAAGTATTTGGCTTGAGGAATGCCCTATAAACAATAGGAAAAGAACACAATTATGCAATGAGTAAAAGTTCACCTCGGATCCACTTTAATTTATTTGACTAACACAGTGCAGAAACTTGCTACTAAAAATGTTATTTAAATTTTGATTTCATAAGCAAGCAACATCTTGATTTACAAACAAAGAAATTATACTTGGGTTATGTCATAACATCTGAGCCAATGATTTTTAACCTTTGATGCTACAGAATCATACTAACAAAAAAGGCCTTGGCTGGATAATGAAATGGCGCCGTAGAATAAGGAAATCTGATTACGGTAAACATTGTTGTCAAATTTGGTTAACAATAAATACCGTTGTAAAAACAGATGGGAAATAATAATGAAAAGATATTAACGTTAAAAATCGGTACGTAATTCAACAATACAGCTTAACCCAACCCTACTCTCACACAGAACCCTCCCCTGGTGGTGCCTAACCCTAACCCCCCACCCCCCGGTGGTGCCTAACCCTAACCACCCCCCTTGTAGTGCCTAACCCTAACCCCCCCAGTGCCTAACCCTAACCACTCCTGATGGTGGTGCCTAACCCTACCCCCCCGATGGTGCCTAACCCTAACCACCCCCCTGGTGGTGCCTAACCCTAACCCCCCCAGTGCCTAACCCTAACCACTCCCCCTGGTGGTGCCTAACCCTAACGCCCCCAGTGCCTAACCCTAACCACTCCCCCTGGTGGTGCCTAACCCTAACCCCCCCGGTGGTGCCTAACCCTAACCACCCCCCTGGTGGTGCCTAACCCTAACCACTCCCCCTGGTGGTGCCTAACCCTAACCCCCCCAGTGCCTAACCCTAACCACTCCCCCTGGTGCTGCCTAACCCTAATCCCCCCAGTGCCTAACCCTAACCACTCCCCCTGGTGGTGCCTAACCACTCCCTCTGCAGAAACACCCTTTTACACATAGAAATGATAATATCCTTGATAACGTAAAATCTGTACATACAAATTAAATAATATGACAAAAACCACAATGTTACAAGCTTCCAAAACAATAACATACTTCAAAAACTGTAATGTTCTAATGTTGTTAATGATATTTATCGTGGCGCCCTTCTTTCTGCTTTTTTCGCTGTATTAACGTTAATTGCATTAGAGTCTATGGCGGCGCCCTTTTCGTCCACCCTCAGCCTGCGCCCTTTTTTCCTGCTACCTACTTAATTGTACTTAATCTGAGTGTAGTAGGGACTGTACAATGGACTCTATTCACAAAACTTCTCATACATGACTTATTTATCACCTAATTAATTTAAAAAAGAAAAAAACTTTTGGCACATTTACAAGCGAAATAATCACCAATATTACTTCTCTTAACTTAATTATTACTTTATTATAATTATATTATATTTTTGCACTTCTGTAGCTTAAAAATGTGACATAGATACATAGATAAGGTGAAAACAGATGAAATCAGGTGAATAAGCTTTGTGAATGATGCCCATTGTCACACTTCCATAAAAAATTCCTTAAAAGTGGGCAAAAGCCACTGTCATTGGATAAGTTACTTAAAGCCACAAAAAGGAAAAGGTTGGTGTGAGTCAACAGATAGCAATCATTCTGTTTGTTATAGTGAAAGTCTTTTTTATATTTTTACTTTATCCAGTACTTTTGTATTACATATTTTCCATAGATGTTTTTGGATTGTGGAAGGAATCATCTGCGTTTCCATTGATCCTTATGGTGAAATTCGCTTTAATGTAAGAGTGCTTTGGATTACAAGCATGTTTCCGGAACTAACGGCAACACCTTTGAAATGGAAGACCATGGTTCGAATCCTGGTTAGGGTCAGTACCTATTCAGTAAGGAGTTCAAGGCAATACTCCCTAACACTGCAGGGTGGCCTCTTGAGCACATCCCAGTGGCTGCAGCTCTTGAGCACTTGGAGTCTGACAGGAGAAAAGCGCTAAACAAATGTTCAAATTATTATTATTCGGATTATTAATTATGCTCACAAACCAAGTTTCATGTAATTGTATTACCACAGGATCAACCAATCGGAAACAGTGCATGTTGGATTATCGCGGCTCAGTAACATTAACAAGCTGACACATTATTGCATTCCAGTGGTTCTGGAGGTGTGTTTAGCTGACAGGGACAACATTGGAGCATTTGCATATTCAGCAGAGATGCATTATGGGACACCTCAGAGCTCACTCCAATCTGAATAACCACAAACACCTTCTGTTTTAAGAAGGCAAATTTCTGTTTTTCATAGCATTTTAGTAAGGAGGCATTTTGGTCCTTTGTAGGCCCTTACACATTCCTAGGAGTTCTGGTTCACCATGAGCTTGCTGGGTAGTCTGTAACAGAAAGCAAGCAGCAAGAGTCTGATTTAATGCATTTATGTTAAGCATGCACTTAACTCCTTTAACATATTTTCATTACTGAAAAGGGCAACACCTGACATTGTGTACAGTGGCTGGATATTTTTATCTTCTTAATATTAATATTACTCAGCTTTTGACAAGTCTCAGTGGGGATTTAAACCATTTAGTGCTCATGGCATTATTAAGTTTTTAACGACAGTAGCTTGTTCAAAGTAGGGCCCAGTGGCTCCCCCCAGCAACGACATGGAACAGACTCTTTGTTATGACAACATGCCCCAAGTAATGCTGCTGAAACATATTATTATGTCTACCCAAAGTGGACTGTAAGTATCGAATAGGTCAGTACTTCTTTTAGCTGGGCAGTATAGTAATATATGTGATTGCTCAAAGCAAGTATAGCTGTTGAAGCCCAGGGGCTCCTTAGATAATGTATATTACAGCAGCGGGGATGGAGAGAGCCTTTGAGTTGTAATGTTTAACCAGTTGCTACAGAAAAATCATTTGTGTATTATAAGGGTAGCCCATGTATTTTTTCCTCTCTCCCTCCCCTCAGTCGGCCAATCATGGCGATCGTCTGTCACACGCTTCAGCCTATAAGAGCCAATCGCTCTCTAGTGCCCCAGGGGGACAGCCGTGTCACACGGCTGTCCCCAGTACAGCGCTGCTGCAGATCGTAGCGCTGTACTAAGTGAAAAGACGGCGGTTTCGCTGTCTAATAGTCTCCCGAGCAGCAATCGCCGCTGGGAGACTGAAGGCAGAGCTCTGCCTTCCGAGCAGGAGATGCGCGTGCAGCCTGCGAACGATCTCCTGCACAAGCCAGCTCCAGGACCTGATGCCAATTAGCATTAGGCGGTCCTGGGGCTGCCGCCGCGGTCACACCCATTGGCATGGCGCCGTCTTTAGGTAGTTAAAGAAGAACTTTAACTCAGGATTGAACTTCATCCCAATCAGTAGCTGAGACCCCTTTCCCACAAGAAATCTTTACCTTTTCCTGAATAAATCATCAGGGAGTTCTGTATGGCTGATATTGTGGGGAAACCCCTCCCACTGTGTTATATCATGAACATGGGGCTAACAGTTTACTTTATGTGAACCTCATTGCATTGTAGAGATGGCCCGAACCTCCGATTTTCGGTTTGCAAAACGTGAACGCGAACTTCCGCAAAAGTTCGGTTCGCGCAAACTTCCGCGAACCACAATAGACTTCAATGGGGAGGCGAACTTTGAAAACTAGAAACACTTATGCTGGCCACAAAAGTGATGGAAAAGATGTTCCAAGGGGTCTAACATCTGAGTTTTTGCATGGATGATTTGAACAAGCTACTGTCGTTAAAAAATTAATAATGCTATTAGCACTAAATGGTTATTTAAATCCCCACTGAGAAGAACAAGATTAGCTCTCAAAAGAGCTGTTGAGGGGTGCTTTTTTAGCAATAAGAATCAGCAAGGAGCAAGCTAAGAAGCCTACAAGAGCCTAACTAAGCTTTTCCTATAGGTCTCTGCACAGCAGCTCTCCCTTCTCTGATTACTGCAGGCACACGAGTGAGTGAAAAGCCTGACGCTGCCTGCCTTTTATCAGGGGGTGGGGCTCCAGGAGGGAGTGTAGCCTGATTGGCTACAATGTGCCTACTGACTGTGATGTAGAGGGTCAAAGTTGACCCTAATGATGCACTATGGGGGCGAATCGAACTTCCGGAAAAGTTTGCGGTTCTCCGCGAACACGAACCGCGGAAGTTCGTCGGGAACCGCTCGCCGGCGAAGCATTCAGGCCATCTCTATTGCATTGTGGGACATAACAGCTTTTTCCAACTGCCAACCAAGTAATATCTCCCCTGTGCACAGAACTCACAGTAACAAACATTCCTTAGGCCCCGTTCACATCACAAACGCGGATGGCCACGCATGCGGAACGCAACGCATGCGAACACACGCCACCACGTTTGTGTGCGTTGCGTGGCTGATCCCATCACTGAAAAGTGAATGGGACAGCCGCGCGTTTTTACAAAAAATGCGTGCAGCATGCGTTCCCGGACCGCACAGGTCCGGAACACATGCAGTGTGAACATCAGACATTGCACTCTATGCAATGTCTGATGTCGTGCGTGTCGGCCACCTGCACACGTTTCCAAAACGCGGCTGGAAACGCGTGCAGTGTGAACGGGGCCTTACAGATCACCTGAGTACGAGTATGGCAGAGCACGTTTAAGATGGCTAAGAGACCCTTGTCTCCAAGGGGAAATTGATTAAAATCTATTTGTTATGTTAAAAAGATCTATTTGCAGTGTTTGGCACAGTAATCTCTGTGATCAGATTTCCATCACAGAAGGGATCTATCTGTTGGCTAAATCTAGTGGCCATCTGCCATGTTTGATTTAAGTTTGACTGCATTTGCCACATGCTTGTTTTAGGTGTTTGATTAAGACACTACTGATCAGCAGGATGCCAGGCAGCTGGTATTGTTTAAAAGGCAATAAATATGGCAGCCACCGTATCCAGGTGTCCTTTAAAGCAAACTTGATCTGAAAACAAACCTATGAGATAAACAAGTGTATCTATTCTCCTACTCCTAAAAATGACCCCTTTTTTTAGAATCCAATAGTTTTATTTTCTGTCTAAAAGCTAAAAAAGTAGGTGTCTGAGAGCTACAATCTATGAATAATTTACCTATTTCATCTATTCCTGGACACAGAAGCTGTTGTCTGCCAGGAAGAGTTTGATGGCTGTAATTAGTTATCAGTGAGGGTTACACTATAGTCCAACTAGGTCCTGGCTAGAGGGAAACTACAATTTGCGTACCTGAATGTTTAGCCCTTTCAGTGAGTAAAAGTAAAAGTGAACAAAGCCTAGACATATGCATGAATGACACTGTACATACACTTGTTTATCTCAATATGTCACATGTCACTTTAACCGGTACCTCAACAAAGATGTTTATTATCACAATTCTGTATTTCATCTCAGCAGCCAGCTAGTCTAGCCTGTTCTAATTCCATGCTACTGACCTTGACTATTTCCTTATTTCATTCTGTCTAAACTTTACCTTTTAACCTGTTTTTTGACCATTGTATTTCATTTCGCCAATATTGGGGCTTTTTCAAAGAGCTCAAAACAATACAGTGAAAATACGTCATTGACCTTATGTTCACCAATTCAGCCTGACACGTTAACTGAACACACGTAAAATCACCACATATTTTATTGTATTGATTTAAAACACAAAAGACAATATTTTCCCATAAAGTATAGAAATGAAAGCATATAGCCTTGAGTTATTGGTTTACTGAAATGGTCATCACTCAACCCCTTTACAGCTCTCATAAACTCATATAATAATGCCACTGTAGATGTCAGAACTTAACTAATGGCATCATAAAATGTGATGGATAAGAGGTTAGTAAATTGATGCTCATACAGTGTTATATACAAGAGGATGTTAGTCTAGAGAAAAAAATCCTCTCAGTTTGAGTCGTACATTCAAGACTCATATGGGAATGGTGTACATTCGCCTGATTTATATCAGCCATCAACAGTGATGGATTTGCTTTTGCTAATCAGTTTCAACACAAGTTGCATCGCTCACCTCCACTCATTCAAGTGTTTAGGACTTCTCACAAGCTTCTCCTTTCCTCTAGAACTCTCTTCTAAAACACATTTGTCACTCTCCAACCCTTTAAATAACTGTATTCGTAAAAATTGCCTTTTTAAAAAAGTAGACAATCTAATCTAGACAAGAAGTATTTATACATTCTTCGCCCCTAAGCCAAGTATTGTGGCTCCTCTTTCATGTGCAGCAGCGCCGCTCCCATACCATGTGCAGCCCCACTTCCATGTGTATCATGTACAGCAGCCCCTCTCTTTCATGAACAGCTCCCTTGGGCATCACTTTCCCTTTTTCAGGCATTACTCTCCATTTTCAGCCTTCTCTTCCATATGTAGCAATCCCTTTTTCATGTTCAGGTGCCCCCTTGGGCTGCAGCCACCTAAGCCCGGGCCTTTGCAGCCTTTCCAGAAGCCCCGCCCTAAGCCTAGATCACCTCTCTTCAGCCCCTGTCCAAGCTCTGCTACCTGCAAGGAAACTAATGGGCTCCTGCAACAGCTTGCTCACTTCCTTACTCCTTATCCCCCTTCCAATTCCTTTAGCGTGTTCCAAAATCCTTCCGATTGTAAGCTTGCAGAGGGGCAGGACCCTCTCCCCTATAATTCTTGTAATTGCTGTGTGTTTGTTAGAAACTAAACTGTGGTAAAGTGTAACTCGTTGACATACTATGCACTGTATTTAGATGCATAAAGCATTATACCATGCATGCTTTATGCTCTGCACACTTAGGCTCTGCACACCTATGCTGTTAGTCATTCAGATGCAGGCTGCTTTGGGAAGCGCTGCCGCCTCTCCCTGCTGTCTAAAAAAATCTAAGTGAACCTTATGGCTAGCTGCTCACGTTTGTGATTTTTGTTTGCATTCAATTTCTATCAAAGGTTAGGACTCGTGCATAGTTTTAGCATCTGTTTTGAATACAAGGTGTGTATGTTGCCTCTAGGGGGCTGTGCACGCCTCTGTTGGTAGCCATTCAGATGTGGACTGATCTTAGGATACGCTGCCATTTCTCCTCTGTTGCCATTACCATACATAACTAATTACTGATCATCACTACTAACGTGTAGTAATATATAACACATATGAGTAAGGCTGCCTCCCCACTTGAGCACATCTGGGAATGGAAGTCCCATCGCAATGTACAGCACTTCCAATCCGATGCAAATTTCCGGAAATGTGATTGTGACTTTATTCATTACAATGAATGGAAATGGCAATGTGTTTGTGAAGATTCGTCGGCAACCATGAATTACTATTCCACCATGAATCCCAATGAGTGGATGGCATTCAGACACACAGTGTGGTCTATGCACTACTAGTGTCCCTTTGGATCGTGTTGCTGCAAATCTTGGCAAAAAATGCAAGTCTGGAAAAGGGACCCAATGCCAGAATGTTTGCTTAAAGTGTAACTGTCGGGTATAAAATCAAAAAATAAATTCTTTATTTTTATCTGGTAAACAAGTAATAAGGATGCTAATCAGGCAATCCAAAAGTTAAAATCTCTATTACATTTCTTGTTTATAAATGATCATTCCCCAGTTTACCTGACTCTCTATTTGGTACGTTGCCGCACAAAGGAAGTTGCAGGGCATGCTGAGTTGTCCTTTTATGCTTCTGTATATTAGTTAAGTCTGAGGGGAAACAAAGAAGCAAAAAAAGACAACACAGCATGCCCTGCAACTTCCTTTGTGCGGCAACGTACCAAATAGGAGTCAGGTAAACTGGGGAATGTTCATTTATAAACAAGAAAAGTAATAGAGATTTTAACTTTTTTATTGCCTGATTAGCATCCGTATTACTTGTTTACTAGATATAAATAAAGAATTGATTTTTGATTTTATGCTCGACAGTTACTCTTTAACTCATGTCTAGAGATCAGATCAGTGAAAATGCCAATATTCTTTTCACATTAATTTTCTCAAAAATATTCTTAAAGTGAACCTCCGGACTAAAAATCTACTCAGCAGAACTGAAAAGGCTGTGTGTTTCTTTAACAGTTTCACAGCATCAGAACTTTGTTTTTCTTATAGAAGTCTCATTTTTAGCTGCATTTTTATCTAAGCTCCACCCATCAAAGAAAGCATGATGGGATTTCCTATGTTGTTGTTCACGTTGCCTAGCAACTGGGAGAGATGCTGAGGACACAGGACAGTTGGAACTGTGTCTCATGCTCCCTGTCACCTCCTTTCAACCAAAAAGATGGCTGCCATCATGAAATCAAACATGATGGCAGCCATCTATTGTAATTAACATAACTAATGTAACTTAATGACAGTATGTTTGTTTAGGCTGGAGTTCCTCTTTAAATTCAATTTTCGAACAAAAATACCATTGAAAATTAGTTTTGTAATTTTTACAGTACTGTAAAAATCTGCTTGGTAAAAATATTATTTTTCCACATTTTTACTCTTTTTTCTGCGAGTTTTCATGGTAAAACATGAAAATACAAGCTATTTTTGCAAAAAATGTTCTCAAAATCAAAAATAGCATTTTCAATGCGAAAATGGCAAAATTCGCAAGCAGCACTGCTCATGTCTCACTTTAGTGTGTTTGCACCTGTTACACATCATGTACAGAAATGGGTTATGGTGACATAGGGCTGTAAGCAAAAACTAACTTTGGGTCTACCCTTGATGGCCACCTGGCTATTTTACGTTAGAAATTGTGGGGTCAGCATCAACCAGGTTACTAGTCTCTCTGGAGGCCCTAGGCATCTGCCTAAATTGCCTTGTGGATGATCCAGCTTTGACCATATACAGTACTATGCATTATGCGCAATATTATCATTGCGTGCTTTAAATCCTATTAACAAGTGTATGCAGTAGTACTATTAATATTATTATTTAGCATTTATATAGCACCAACATCTTCTGCAGCTCTGTATAGAGTATATTGTCTTGTCACTTAAAGGATAACTGTAGAGAGAGGTGTATGGAGGCTGCCATATTTATTTCCATTTAAGCAATACCAGTTACCTGGCTATCCTGCTGATCCTCTGCCTCTAATACTTTCAGCCATAGACCCTGAACAAGCATGCAGCAGATCAGGTTTTTCTGACAATTTTGACAGATATGACAATATTAGCTGCATGCTTGTTTCTGGTGTGATTCAGCCACTACTTCAGACAAATAGATCAGCAGGGCTGCCAGCTTAAAGAGAAACTCCAAACAATAATTTAACTTTATCCCAATCAGTAGCTGATACCCCCTTTTACATGAGAAATCTATTGCTTTTCACAAGCAGACCATCAGGGGGCGCTGTATGACTGATATCGTGGTGAAACCCCTCCCACAAGAAGCTCTGAGGACCGCTGTACTTTTGACAGTTTGCCACAATGTAACAAGGATCACAGACAGGAAAAAGCTGTTTACAGCTGTCTCCAATGGCCAAAACAGCTAGCAGCAGCTACATAACCTGCCCACAGTAAATATGTCACCATGTAATAAATGTCAGAATGTAAATCGGGGAGACTAAAGATTTTACAATGAGCAACACTAACTAAATCATTTATACATAATTATTGTAAAAACGAAGCACTTTTTTTATTGCATTATTTTCACTGGAGTTCCTCTTTAAAGTATTGCTTAAAAGGAAATACAGGTCCTTCTAAAAAAAATTAGCATATTGTGATATAGTTCATTATTTTCTGTAATGTACTGATAAGCATTAGACTTTCATATATTTTAGATTAATTACACACAACTGAAGTAGTTCAAGCCTTTTATTGTTTTAATATTGATGATTTTGGCATTCTGCTCATGAAAACCCCAAATTCCTATCTAAAAAAATTAGCATATTTCATCCGACCAATAAAAGAAAAGTGTTTTTAAAACAAAAAAAGCCAACCTTCAAATAATTATGTTCAGTTATGCACTCAATACTTGGTCGGGAATTGTTTTACAGAAATGACTGCTTCAATGCGGCGTGGCATGGAGGCAATCAGCCTGTGGCACTGCTCAGGTGTTATCCAGAGTGTTGGGTCTTGCGTCTCTCACCTTTCTCTTCACAATATCCCACAGATTCTCTATGGGGTTCAGGTCAGGAGTAGAGATGGGCCGAACGGTTCGCCGGCGAACGGTTCCAGGCGAACTTTGGTAATTCGTGTTCTCCTGGACCAGGCGAACTTTTGCGGAGGTTCGATTCGCCCCATAAATACACTATGTTGGTCAACTTTGACCCTCTGCATCACAGTCAGCAGGCACATTGTAGCCATTCAGGCTACACTAAGCCCTAAGCCCTGGAGCCCAACCCCCCCTTATATATGGCAGGCTTGCCGGCCATTACACTCACTCGTGTGCCTGCTAGAGACAGACTAGGGACAGCTGCTGCAGACTTGTTCTCCTAGGGAAAGATTAGTTAGGCTCTTGGCTTGCTCCTGGCTGATTGTTATTGCTAAAATAGCACCCCTCAACAGCTCTTTTGAGAGCTAATGTTTTCCAGATGTGTTTTTTTGTGTGTGTGTGTTTCTCACTGACATTATGCAGCCCTATCTGTTGCAGCTGGACCTTGGTAATTGTTATTACTGTGCCAGCCAGGCCCTGCCTAACTATCTATACTGGGACACCTACCTATGCCTACCTAACTGCTGGGGCACCTACTTACCTATACAGGGACACCTACCTACCTATACTAGGGGACCTACCTATGCCCACCTACCTATACTGGGTCTCCTACCTATGCCTAGCTAACTACTGTGTCTCCTATCTATGTCTAGCTAACTACTGAGGCACCTACCTATGCCTACCTACCTATACTGGGACTCCTACCTATGCCTACCTACCTATACTGGGTCTCCTACCTATGCCTAGCTAACTACTGGGACACCTACCTATGCCTACCTACCTATACTGGGACTCCTACCTATGCCTACCTACCTATACTGGGACTTCTACCTATTCCTAGCTAACTACTGAGGCACCTACCTATGCCTACCTACCTATACTGGGACTCCTACCTATGCCTACCTACCTATACTGGGACTGCTACCTATGCCTACCTACATACAAGAAGATAATAAGGTCGTTGCTTCATTGTGGACAGACCAAATTTGATCAGCTGGACAGTCACTGTTGTTCTATCATTGAGCTACCACAGCCCGGCGACCATATAGGCTGGAAAACTGCCACGGCCTGCACTCTGGCCATGTTGCGCATCAGTACAGCACGGATGTCACTACGCAAACAGCTGTTTGCGGTGCGTTACACAGTGAGTTTGGTGTGTCAGTGTGAAGCAGAACTCTAATTACACTCCCTGATTGATGTATACACATGCAAGATGTTTGAAAGCACTTTAGGCCTGCAATCTAGCATTCAATGTGATTTCTGCCCTTAAAACGCTGCTTTGCGTCACATCCAGATTTTTCCCCGGGACTTTGGGCATGTATCCCACTCCGCCATGCCCCCCTCCAGGTGTTAGACCCCTTGAAACATCTTTTCCATCACTTTTGTGGCCAGCATAATTTTTTTCTATTTTTCAAAGTTCGCATCCCCATTGAAGTCTATTGCGGTTCGCAAACTTTTCCGCGAACCGAACCTTCCGCGAAGGTTCGCGAACGGGGTTCGCGAACCTAAAATCGGAGGTTCGGCCCATCTCTAGTCAGGAGAGTCGGCAGGCTAATTGAGCACAGTAATACCATGGTCAGTAAACCATTTACCAGTGGTTTTGGCACTGTGAGCAGGTGCCAGGTCGTGCTGATAAATGAAATCTTCATCTCCATAAAGATTTTCAGCAGATGGAAGCATGAAGTGCTCCAAAATCTCCTGATAGTTAGCTGCATTGACCCTGCCCTTGATAAAACACAGTAGACCAACACCAGCAGCTGACATGGCACCCCAGACCATCACTGACTGTGGGTACTTGACACTAGTGTTGGGCGAACAGTGTTCGCCACTGTTCGGGTTCTGCAGAACATCACCCTGTTCGGGTGATGTTCGAGTTCGGCCGAACGCCTGGTGGTGTTCGGCCAAACTGTTCGGGTTCGCCCGAACTGCTGAATGCCCGGCCGAACAGGGCCCCTGTTCGGCCGAACAGGGCCCTGTTCGGCCGAATACGGCCCCCCTATGGGGTCGCAGGCATAAGGGGGGAGCATGCCCCGATCGCGGGGGGGGGGGGGGGTCGGAAATTCCCCCCACCCCCTCCGCTAGCGCTCCCCCCTCTGCCCGCTTCCCCATACAAAAGTTTGGCGAAAGTAAAATAGTACCGGTGGTAGTGGCTGGTTGCTGCAGTGGCTGGCTGGCACTATGAAGTGACTGAGGAGGAGGAGTAGGACGCGTTGAGGGAGGCCGGGCAGCGGGCGGTTCAGCGGTAGTACCCTTGTGGTACTTCCGCCCTTTCTCTGACCTCACGTCCTCTGCGTGATGACGCATACGAGGGTATGCGTGACGCGTACCCTCGTATGCAGAGGACGGGAGGTCAGAGAAAGGGCGGAAGTACCACAAGGGTACTACCACTGAACCGCCCGCTGCCCGGCCTCCCTCAATGCGTCCTACTCCTCCTCCTCCTCCTCAGCCACTTCATAGTGCCAGCCAGCCACTGCAGCAGCCAGCCACCACCACCGGCACTATTTTACTTTCGTCAAACTTTTGTATGGGGAAGCGGGCAGAGGGGGGAGCGCTAGCGGAGGGGGTGGGGGGAATTTCCGCCCCCCCCCCCCCCCCCCGCGATCGGGGCATGCTCCCCCCTTATGCCTGCGGCCCCATAGGGCCCCCAAAAGCGGGATGTTCAGGGAGTTCGGGGTTCGGCCCGAACATGCCGAACATCGCGGCCATGTTCGGCGAACGTTCCCGAACCCGAACATCCAGGTGATCGCCCAACACTACTTGACACTGGACTTCAGGCATTTTGGCATTTCCCTCTCCCCAGTCTTCCTCCAGACTCTGGCACCTTGATTTCCGAATGACATGCAAAAGTTGCTTTCATCAGAAAAAAGTACTTTGGACCTCTGTAGCCCAGGTCAGGCGCTTCTGCCGCTGTTTCTGGTTCAAAAGTGGCTTGACCTGGGGAATGTGGCACCTGTAGCCCATTTCCTGCACACGCCTGTACACGGTGGCTCTGGATGTTTCTACTCCAGACTTAGTCCACTGCTTCCGCAGGTCCCCCAAGGTCTGGAATCGGTCCTTCTCCACAATCTTCCTCAGGGTCCGGTCACCTCTTCTCATTGTGCAGCGTTTTCTGACACACTTTTTCCTTCCCACAGACTTCCCACTGAGGTGCCTTGATACAGCACTCTGGGAACAGCCTATTCGTTCAGAAATGTCTTTCTGTGTCTTACCCTCTTGCTTGAGGGTGTCAATGATGGCCTTCTGGACAGCAGTCAGGTCGTCAGTCTTACCCATGATTGCGGTTTTGAGTAATGAACCAGGCTGGGAGTTTGCAGGTGTTTAGAGTTAATTAGTTGATTCAGATGATTAGATAATAGCTCATTTAGAGAACCTTTTCATGATATGCTAATTTTTTTAGATAGGAATTTTGGGTTTTCATGAGCTGTATGCCAAAATCTTCAATATTAAAACAATAAAAGGCTTGACCTACTTCAGTTGTGTGTAATGAATCTAAAATATATGAAAGTCTAATGTTTATCAGTACATTACAGAAAATAATGAACTTTATCACAATATGCTATTTTTTTGAGAAGGACCTGTAAATTTGGCAGCCTCCATACACCTCTCACTACAGTTCTCCTTTAACTGTCCCTCAGAGCGGCTCACAATCTAGTCCCTACCATAGTCATATGTCTATGTACTGTATGTATCATGTAGCATTTGTATCGTGTGGTCTAGTGCCAAATGTATGTTTTGGGATGTAGGAGGAAACTGGAGGAAACGGAGGTAACCCACACAGACACGGGGAGAACATACAAACTCGGTGCAGACAATGACCTGGCACTAAAATCTGAAAATCGGATCTACTTCATTAACCTGATTGGATTGGTTACTAGATTTTTGTCACTTAGGCCCATTACACACTGAAAGCGTGCAGGAGAACGGCTCCTGCACGCGTTTCGGCGTGTCGCCGGGAAACTCCGGTGCAACGCTGAGTAGCGGCGGTAGTAGTTAATTAACCCGAAGGGGAAACGGCGATTCCCGAAGATAAAATGCGCCGGACGCGTCGTACCGCAACGTATCGAAACGCAGCGTCGGGTGTGAAAGGTAAAAGGAAAGTCTATGGACTTTCCTTTTACCTTGGTTAACGCAAAGTATAGACTTTGCGTTAAAACGCGGAAAATGGGCTCGGGTGTGAAAGAGCCCTTAGTGGTCCCAAACAATAACTGCGGATCATTCACACAAATAAATAATCGTTTATAAACAATAGTTCGCAAAATTATATCATTAGTGGCCACCTTAAGCTTTTGGGGACTGCCTGCATTAGATTCTACGCCGCACTTGTAGCTGTTCTAGCCTGATGTGGCATAGGATGTACATCTTCCGTCAGTGATCAGCAGCCCTCGCATATGGCTTCTGATCACGTGATCGCTATGATCGCTGCTGGATCATAGTGATCGCTTACAGAGCTGCGGCGGTTAGGGGGAAGAAGAGGATTCACTCACCACCCTGCCATTTCCTCGACGATCTGTGCTCCCCACCTCTCTGGCCGGCATCTCTGCTCGCTGTGATGTAAGTCCCGGGCCGCTGCTTGATGACGTCACCAACCCGGGACTTAGCGTTAGAACGAGCAGGGATGGCGGCTCAATGCTGGAGCCTGGAAGGTGAGTGACATCTGGCTCCAGGGGGATATCTGGCCCAGCAAGCCCTAACAGGATCCAGCTGCCTGACCCCCCAAAAGCGCATCCCGTCCCCCCATGCGAAAGTACCTGGTCCTTAAAGCTAATGGAAACCCATATTTAAATTTAAAAAAGTGAGATACTCACCTAAGGAGAGGGAAGGCTCGGTCCTAATGAGTCCTCCCTCTCCTCTCCCGGTGCCCTCAGTGCTGTGCTGGCTCCCCCATTCACATCCCCCGCCGAGGGGACTTTGGAAGTCTTTGGGAGCCGAGTCCTCCCGAAGAGAAGGTGGCTCCATACTGCGCACACGCGAGTGCGTCATAGTGGGTGCTAGTGCGTGCGCAGTGTAGAGCGGCCATCTTCGGGAGCACTCGGGCTCCCGAAGCATTTCTGAAGCCTCCCTTCGGCCGGGAAACAGTGGTATTTGACCGAAACGGTTGAATACCGCTACGGGGGAGCCAGCGCAACAGTGGGGACCGGGAGAGGAGAGGGGATGCTCTATGGGACCCAGAGCCTCCCTCTTCTTAGGTGAGTATCTAACTTTTTCATTTAAATATGGGTTCCCATTCACTTTAAGGGGGGTTAGGTGGCCGGTCCTGCAAGGGTTAAAGAACTGTTTTGTCTACCTTTCTTTCAATCCATAACTGAGATTTCTATATCGTGTTATGGCTTTAGGTTGGGTAATAAAGCAACCCCTATGACATAGCTCATTGATAGTAAATGTCATTTTATAGCCATTGCTTGCTATGATTCTTGTATTGAGGAACGATTCCTCTCCCGTCTCTCACCATCACATATGTGCCCGCGATGCCATATTCCAGGAATGGTTCGGGAGGAAAGTCTGTTTAATTTGCCGCTCCGCTGGTCTACAAATGGCAACACTAGTGGCAATCTGACAAATTGATCATCTCAGGGAAAGACAAGAGCCCAGGAATATCCAGGAGGCATCTACGCAGAAGAGAGCCTTAAAATAGGCACTCCGCGATAAAAAAAAAAGAAAACAGCAAAATGTACAGCACAGGGTATAACGTACAATAATAGGATATGGCGACTGAGACCTCCTGCCAGGAAACAATCAAAATGAAACAGCTTACACATGTGGCAAGATGTATACTTCACGCTGTACAGAATAACTAGTGTTTAGAAGATTTTTCATTTATTTATTAAACTGTGTGGATGGTTTTCAAGATTACTCGTGCATCTATGACTCTGCCTGCTGTGCATGGTAAGTAGTATATACATGCCAGCATAACCCTAACCAGTGCCTGAATAAGTTAGACATTGGCTTTTTAGTCCATAGCTTCAGTGTCTGACATAGCCAGACGTAGGAAAATTCGCTGCCGCTAGATGGCGCTGTGACAGGATAAAATCCGAGACATCCTCAGCCCCTTTAGAGCAAAGTACAAAGGGAGGAAAAGAGCCACCCAGGGAGATGATTAATCCTTCTGGGGAAGTGGGCACAGACCCATGAAATGCATTGCCAGTACATAATAAAATGCATTTATTATATAAATTTGTCTTCATTGAGGTAAGCCACCTCATCCATTTTTCTCATTATTTTGTTTTTATTTTGTTTTAAACTCTATTGTATCATCTCCCTGGGCGTCTCTTTTCATCATGGCCTTATTGGGTCTCCGCCTACATTAGGACCATTGGTTGTTTTTCATGAAGAGTGCAACCACATCCAGTATCCCTGTGCACATGAGTGGAGTCGGGTTTAAACAACTCCTCCTGCTTCTAGTGGTTGGTTGTCCCATTTGCAACCTTCCTTTGTGAGTAGAACCACTTTGCCTCCCCCTATACCACCATCCTTCATGTGACATATTACACTATTGGGGCTCTGTGCTTTTTCTTTTCAGGATGTCCAGTCACCCTCCCTGCTTACAGTTCAGAATAAAGTGTCAGACAACTTCCAACACTTTGATCACCGCTAGCCCCATCTACAACAGCCGTGCCACGTAAAATAAATATTATGTGGGCGCATTTAGGCTGATCACTAGGAGTCACTGTTGCCACCAGATGGGCCCATGGAGGAGTCGGCTTTCTGGGCTCTCTTCGCCTGCGTATTTTCTTGGTCCCTGCTTCCTCCTGGATGAGCGTCTAGTCACTAGTAAGTAGGCAGATCTACTTGGGACCTGTGGCTGTGTGACTGTCCCTAGAGAGTAAGGGTTCCAGGGTCAGGGGGAGGGGGGTGAACAATTTTCACACCTCATGCCCTGGGTGCAACTTAGCCTAGAAACTGCCCTGGGTATGGCATCTCCCTATGTGCAGCAGGTGTGGAGTGTGATCTAAGAGTACCCTGGAGGAAGAAAACACAGAGACAACAGGAGCCCCAATGGTACAGTATGTCACAGAGAGCAGTGACTCACAAACGAAAGTTGCAGATGGGCAACCAACCACTGCAGTCAGGTGGAGATGAACAAACCCAACTCCACTTCGGTATCCAGGCCAGTTGCACTCTTGGGAAAAATAACTAACTAGTTCCAGAGGGGGCAGAGCCACCGATGGACCAAGTAGAACACCCCTCCAGAGGAAGGTAAAATGGGGAAAAGAGATGCCCAGAGTATCATAAAATTGTGTTAACAACTAATAGAATTGAACAAGGTGTGGTAGTTTGCCTCAATGAACAGAAATTCAAGTGACATGACGAAATAGACGTGTGTATGTACAGTGCCAGTCACACAAATAACTATGCTGTGTTCTTTTATTTCTTTCCCTGCCTGAAAGAGTTAAACATCAGGTATGTAAGTGGCATTTCCTGTCTGAGTCAGGACTGGGTCAGACTACAGTGTGACTCTCACTGATAAGAAATTGCAACTAAAACACCTTCCTAGCTGAAAATGGTTTCTGAGAGCAGGATAGAGATAACAAGGTTCAAAAGTTCTTAGATTTTAGCTCTGGCATAATTGAATGAGTATGTCATTGAGCAAAAACAATACAACAGTAAACACGTAAAAAGTAGATTTAAATATAAAATAATACTGAGGAAGATCTTAAAAAGTCATTTTTAGGAGAAGGAGGATAGATACAATTGTTTATTTCTTTCGTTTATTTACATCTAGGGTGTCCTTTAAAGAGACTCTGAAGCGAGAATAAATCTCGCTTCAGAGCTCATAGTTAGCAGGGGCCAGAGCCGGATTAAGGCTAAATGGGGCCCTAAGCAAAGTAACTGATTTGGGCCCCCCCATCATGTCGTAATAGAATCAGAAGATGCAGCTGCACAGCAATATGTCGCACACACCGGGCAGCCGAGCTACTGGTTGCTATGGGCAACAGCACGCTTTCCTCTGTGGGTGCACAATGCAGGGAATAGCAGCGGCAAAATGCAGAGTGAGAGATGAATGGCTGGCACATTTGCACTCAGGGGCTGGGGCACCCCTGTGAAGAGGGCGCCAGATATCACAGCAGCAGCACTTTCCCCCTGCATCTCCAACCTGGCAATAGCAGAAAGCTCTGGACACCGCCAAACCGGAAGCCGTTCCCCAGACAGAATTACATAACCACTCCCACCACCGAACAACCAATTTCCTCCCAAACTAGACAGCCACCATGCAGCCTCCATCCCAGTAAGTACGATAGTCCAGCAGAGAAGGCAGCCGCAGTGGGGGAGAATGACAGCACCAGATGAATCACATTCACCTATTGCGATCCAAGCAATAGAGGTCCCGTCATCCGGAGCCCATCTGTCTCCTCTAGAGTGCTGCCGCTCTGTTACTACTACTATTACTACTTCCTACTTCATGTCTGATCTGAGAATCAGGAAGTTCAGAGCGAGCGGCTGCACTGTAGAAGAGACAGATGGGTTTCAGATGACGGGATCTCTATTGCTTGGATCATGGATAGGTGAGTGAGCGTTTGCCATCTGCTGCTATCATTCTTGCTGCAGCTGTGGTTCTCTGTGGGAAGGGAGGGTGGAGTGGGCAGCGGCAGAGTGCACAGTAGCAGGAGGGGGACGTATGAGGAGAGCCTGGCTCTGAAGACAATCAGCAGCGCACGGCATCATTTGACAAGACAAGACAAATAACATTTATATCGCGCGTTTCTCCTGGTGGACTCAAAGCGCCAGAGCTGCAGCCACTAGGATGCGCCCTATAGGCAGTAGCAGTGTTAGAGAGACTTGCCTACGGTCTCCTACTGAATATGTGCTGGCTTACTGAACAGGCAGAGCTGAGATTCGAACCCTGGTCTCCTGTGTCAGCGGCAGAGCCCTTAAAGGGACTCCAATCAGTGCCTGTGGATATGCCTTTAAGCATACCCACAACTAATTCATTACATCCTCACACCTACCAGCATGATGTTTGTAATTATATCCCCCTGGGTTCCTTATATTTCATTGCATTGTGCTGAATCGAGCTGCCAACTTTGGAGAAAAGTCGTCCTGTGGCCGTGATTTCGATCGTGAAAATATCAAAAACTAAAAGGCATAGAGCAGCCGTTTATATATCATTGGAAAGAGGAGAAAAAGAGCTTTAAAATGATATGCATCTTTCCATAGTTACTGCACTGCTCAGAGTCCCTTTAACCATTATACCATCCAGCCACCGCTGACTTTGGAGAAAAGTCGTCCTGTGGCCGCGATTTCGATCGCGAAAATATCGAAAACTAAAAGGCATAGAGCAGCTGTTTATATATCATTGGAAAGAGGAGAAAGAGAGCTTTAAAATGATATGAATCTTTCCATAGTTACTGCACTGCTCAGAGTCCCTTTAACCATTATACCATCCAGCCACCGCTGACTTTGGAGAAAAGTCGTCCTGTGGCCGCGATTTCAATCGCAAAAATATCGAAAACTAAAAGGCATAGAGCAGCTGTTTGTATATCATTGGAAAGAGGAGAAAGAGAGCTTTAAAATGATATGAATCTTTCCATAGCTACTGCACTGCTCAGAGTCCCTTTACCATTATACCATCCAGCCACCGCTGACTTTGGAGAAAAGTCGTCCTGTGGCCGCGATTTCAATCGCGAAAATATCGAAAACTAAAAGGCATAGAGCAGCCGTTTAGATATCATTGGAAAGAGGAGAAAGAGAGCTTTAAAATGATATGCATCTTTCCATAGTTACTGCACTGCTCAGAGTCCCTTTAACCATTATACCTTCCAACCACCGCTGACAGGATGGCAAGGGCTGGTTTATGTGCTAATGGGGCCCCTTTGACTCTGAATGGGGCCCCAAGCGACTGCTTTTGTTGCCTGGTCGGTAATCCGGCCCTGGCAGGGGCATATGTGCCCTTGCTAAAACGCCGCTATCCCGCGGCTAAACGGGGGTCCCTTCACCCCGCAAAACTTGGTCGTAGACTTAGTCGTGAGCTTTTTTCTTCCTGGAGGCAGGGCTAAAGGCTGCAGCCCTGCCTCTAGTCGCGTCTATCAGACGCGCATCGCCGCCTCTCCCCCGCCCCTCTCAGTGAAGGAAGACTGAGAGGGGCGGGGGAGAGGCGGAGGTACGCGTCTGACAGACGCGCGGAGAGGCAGGGCTGCGGCGGTTAGCCCTGCCCCAATGCGGAAGCGCTCCCCCGCTGTACGGAGGGGATTTGGGGGTGAAGGGACCCCCATTAAGCCGCAAGATAGTGGCAGTTTAGCAGGGGCACACATGCCCCTGCTATCTATGAGGTCTGAAGCGAGATTTATTCTCGCTTCAGACTCTCTTTAAGCAGGGACAGGGCAGCTTATATTGTATTTGAGAATAAACACAATTGTTTTTGCTTATGTTATGTAACACAAACGGACTCATTTACAATGATGATAGTTTGTGAATGTTGTGAGTATTACAGGATGGTTAACAGGTATAAATTACAATTATCATTACTTTTAAGAGCCCAATCCCATGAAATTTCACAGAGTTTTTAAAGTGGACCTAAACTTTTGCACAGGACAGAAGGAAAACATAGAGAAATGCATCCTGTATGTATTTAGAGAGTTTAGCCTGTCTAATTCCCTCTCATCTGTGACTAATCACAAGTTTCAATTTGATTTCTCTGCTTTGTCAGCTGCCTACTATGGCAGAGCAGCTAATTTGTAAACACAGGATGGTAAACCAATGTCTGCTTCCATCAAAGCAGGAAGTAGAAACACTGCAGATTTATTTTAAGATTTGTATCAGCTAGAACAAAGAATTCTTTTTTTAAGTTTATTATGCTGTTGCTTATCTTTTAGAGCAAAGAGGAAGTTCTGAGTTCAGGTCCGCTTTAAGGGGGTCGGTCTCTTTGAGGGATAATGTAAGGTTGGTAAAAGTCTGGTGAAAACATAGATTTGATTGTGGAAAGCAATTTGAATATTCTCTCATCTCTATTATCATGATGATTCATTCTGTATTTTCAGTATAATAAGACGACTGGGCATATAAGACGACCCCCCAACTTTTAAAGTTAACCTCTTGAGGACTGCAGGGCTAAACCCCCCTAGTGACCAGGCCATTTTTAGTAAAATTGGCCACTGCAGCTTTAAGGCCAAGCTGCAGGGCCTCACAACACTGCACACAAATGATCCCCCCCCCCCTTTTTTCTCCCCACCAACAGAGCTCTCTGTTGGTGGGGTCTGATCGCTCCCACTGTGTTTGTTTTTTTTATAATAAATATTATTGTTTTGTTTTGTTTTTTTTATAAAAATCCCTGTTTCTTTAAAACCCTTTCCTCCCTCCCTCCCTCTCCACAGCCAGCCAATTACAGCGATCGGCTGTCATAGGCTTCTGCCTATGAGAGCCGATCGCTCTCTTGTCCCCCAGGGGGACAACCGTGTCACACGGCTGTCCCCAGTGCAGCGCTGCTGCCGATCGCAGCGCTGCACAGTGTAAATAGACGGCGTGATCACCGTCTAACAGTCTCCCGAGTGGCAATAGCCGCTCGGAGACTGAAGAGGGGGCGGAGCTCCGCCCTCCGAGCATGAGATGCACGCAGCGTGCGCGCAATCTCATGCAAATTACAGCCCCAGGACTTTAAGCCAGTCGGTCCTGGGGCTGCCCCCGCGGCCACGCCCATCGGCGTGATGCGGTCGGAAAAAGGTTAAAATATAGAGTTTGGGATATACTCACCATATTAGATGCACTCTTTCAACACACACCAAATAATAATCAAAAAAAGCATCATATACTGGTATGAACAGATACTGGTGCTGTACTGTATGTGGTTCCCAGTATATAACAGTATATAGGCGATTGACTGGTTGGATTGGTCAACTCTCCCTCTCCCTAAGCGGAATGGTCAGCTCTCCTTGTCTACCTGTTTATCAGAGCGGTATGGAAGAATAGATCGCGCTGTGCTCATAAAACATGCCTCTTTCCCCCATCTGGCCCACCCCTGTATCCTATTTACCTCCTTCTCTGCCTCTCAGTTATTGCACATGTGCGCCTGCGCCGCTTCAGCAGCGAGATCTGAGAGGCGGTATCAGGATAGGGCGTATCACCTGGCATCAATGACACTCGGCGTATAAAACAACCCCTGACTTTTTCAGATTATTTTCAAGGGTTAAAAAGTAGTTTTATATGCCAGAATATACAGTAACATTTCGACAGCATAAGCCTGGATACATGATGTGACATCACTGGCTCAAAAAAAAGTATACTTAAAATAACGTAATGATCAAAGGCAAATGGAAAGTCAAACAGCTCTGACTGATAATGGTTCAGCATGAAGACATATTAAGAGATAAAAAAGAAATATTGAAAAATAAATGAACAGAAGGAGGCAACTTATTACAAAATAATAACTTGATTTATGAGCCTTATTTGTGGCCGCAGTAGTGACTGTTCATTAAGGCGGTGCTAGACGGATTAATCAGTGCTGTGACTTACAGATAAAGTATTGCCGGCATCTATATTTCAGTTATAATGGCCATTGCTTTTCCTTCTTATCTTAAGACTGTATAGTCAGAATTAAATTGTGTCTATCAAGGGCTAGGAACTGAAAAAAACTCTACCCTTCCGAAACTCTGATATCACTTTAATAGCGGCTCCCTGAAGTCCAAGTCCACGCATAAATGTCTTCTACTCCTGTGTAGGAACTCAATGGCAGAATGTTTTTACCCGTTTTGTGCATACAGCACTGTTTCTGACTTTCTAGTCCTCCTCATCAGTGCTTGGCATGAATTGATATGCCACTATGGCAGGGGTGTCAAACTCAATCATGTAAGAGGCAAACATTTACAAAATAGTCATGGGCCAAATTGTTTATTGAAATTAACCATTTATTGAACAATCTCAAACTATCAACTAAGCAATGTAAAACACCCCTGCCACACCTCAAACCACGCCCCTGACACACCCATAGTCAGGCATACTATGAAGATTTCATAAGAAACAAAAGTTGTTTTATAATTCAAATCACACTGGTTCTTTGTGTCCTGGTCCATTTTCCTTCATATTAACAATTCAAAATAAGAAGTATATCAATTTAAAGGATGGGAATAAAGTTCAGAATCAATGAAACACATTTACCAGTAAAAAAAAAATACATACATTTACATAGATCTGTACATGAGTCCTGAAAGAGGGACAAATGAGAGAGATAGAGGGACAGAGGGACTGGGTTCCAAAAGAGGGACTGTCCCTCCAAAAGAGGGGCAGTTGGGAGCTATGATTTGCCTGCTACAGTACTGCTTTGTGTCTTCTCTGATTTTCCTGACAGCCACATGTTTTATGCAGCATATCTCTGGTTCCTGAGGCATGTCATGTGATCAAGAGAAGAAAGTACGGAAGGGCAGAGCATTTGACTGCCAGTAAGAACAGAAGAGATAATGTATCGCTGGAGCAGGCAAACATCACACTGCTCCACTGCGCTAACATTACACTGCACCACTGCGGTACTCTGCTATGTGGGGTGATGAGGGTGTGTGTAGGTGTGTGTATATGTGTATGATTTACCATTTACGGGGGGGGGGGGGTTGGATCCAAGGAGGGGGACTTATGTTAATTTAGCTGGGGGCCCTGTGGGTTATTGCTGCACCCTGGTTCAAACTGACAATGGATCAGGAGGAGGAGAACCAGGCCCCAAACACACACACACACACACACTTGCGGTGTCGAGGGTTGCAGGGGCAGTTAGCATTTGTAATGCCCAAGCGAGCCTACTTGAGACTAGAAACATTTTTAGCTGGTCGTCGCTTTCACAAATATGCAGAACTGAAAAATTCCATCCCTTACATCAAAATATGTTTCTGTCGATGAGCTGATAAACAGACATCTTTGATCTTCTTATGTCTGGAACCTGCAGCCCACATCACAGCAGACAAAGAGGGGTGCACAACACGCCCTCTCCTCCATGCTCTCCTTTGTATGTCCTCTGGTCTTTCACGTGTATAATAGCTAGACAGTCAATCTTCCAAGGCATCCCATAAATAGGTGACTGCTTGGCATGCAATTATGTGACAATATGCTCCCTAAATGTGTCTATCAGAAGCCACCATCCGTGTGACTATGGCATTAGTCAAGCAGAACATGACCAGCTGCAGCGCGGTACTAGATAGGAAAAGACAAAGGAACCCGCTGCAAGCAAACCGACAGGTTAAACGGGGAGCCTGCAATATTGTGTCCCTCATTCCCGCTTGCAAATGAGCAATCACTGCCCATTATGCTTTCATTTCAATACGGTCAAAAGGGGACACAGGCATAAATAGATATTGACAGGGCCTGGAGAGCAAGGTGTGGCGTGAAATGTTAGTGTGCACCTGAAGGAAATATAGTGTTAATTTGTACATGGAGAAAATAATACTATTATTGTTACTATGAGTGTTATTATTGCTGTAATGAAAGAAATGACTGGACCAAAATAAAAGGTTTGCAGACCAAAGTCAAAATAGAAATCACAGACTGCCACCATGTGGAAAAACTATGCAATGACGCACTGAACTTCAAAGCATAAGCCGCATAAAACGACAACTGCTTATGGCACTGATTTTAATAGAGCACTATGGCAGTAAAAAATGGCTAACATACAGATAGGACATACACTTCCCTAAAGGATTATTAGGAACACCTGTTCAATTTCTCATTAATGCAATTATCTAATCAACCAATCACATGGCAGTTGCTTCAATGCATTTAGGTGTGTGGTCCTGGTCAGGACAATCTCCTGAACGCCAAACTGAATGTCAGAATGGGAAAGAATGGTGATTTGAGCAATTTTGAGCGTGGCATGGTTTTGGTGCCAGACGGGCCGGTCTGAATATTTAACAATCTGCTCACTTACTGGGATTTTCACGCACAACAATTTCTAGGGTTTACAAAGATTGGTGTGAAAAGGGAAAAGCATCCAGTATGCGGCAGTCCTGTGGGTGTAAATGCCTTGTTGATGCTAAAGGTCAGAAGAGAATGGGCTGACTGATTCAAGTTGATAGAAGAGCAACGTTGACTGAAATAACCTCTAGTTACAACCGAGCTATGCAGCAAAGCATTTGTGAAGCCACAACCTTGAGGGGGATGGGCTACAACAGCAGAAGACCCCACTGGGTATCACTCATCTCCACTACAAATAGGAAAAAGAGGCTACAATTTGCACAAGCTCACCATAATTGAACAGTTTAAGACTGGAAAATGTTGCCTGGTCTGATGAGTTTCGATAGAGTCAGAATTTGGCGTAAACAGAATGAGAACATGGATCCATCATGCCTTGTTACCACTGTGCAGGCTTGTGGTGGTGGTGTAATGGTGTGGGGGATGTTTTCTTGGCACACTTTAGACCCCTTAGTGCTAATTGGACATCATTTAAATGCCACGGGCTACCTGAGCATTGTTTCTGACCATGTCATCCCTTCATGACCACCATCTGATGGCTACTTCAAGCAGGTTAATGCACCATGTCACAAAGCTCGAATCATTTCAAATTGGTTTCTTGAACATGACAATGAGTTCACTGTACTAAAATGGCCCCCACAGTCACCAGATCTTAACCCAATAGAGTATCTTTGGGATGTGATGGAACGGGAGCTTCATGCCCTGGATGTGCATCCAACAAATCTCCAGCAACTGCAAGATGCTATCCTATCAATATGGGCCAACATGTTTAAAGAATGCTTTCAGCACCTTGTTGAATCAATGTCACGTAGAATTAAGGCAGTTCTGAAGGCGAAAGGGGGTCAAACACCGTATTGGTATGGTGTTTCTAATAATCCTTTAGGTGAGTGTAAATGACAGACAGAGTTCCACTTTAACCTGACACAAGTGAGTTGGAGTCCCCCTTAGTTCAAGCTGTGTTGTCGCTCTTCTATACCTCAAAGCAGTTGATTTGGGACGATAATTTTCATGATGTCTTGACAATTTTGTAAATGGCAATGTAAAATTGCAGCTACGAGTCTACCAAGTTCTTTATTTGGGTTCAGGCAGGGGCATAATAATTTCCCCCCTTACCCCCGCTGTTGCTGGGGTGACCCTGCTCTGGGATATCCCAGGATCAGTTTTATTTGCTAAGTGTGACTGGGTCGTACCAAAATTGGTCTTGGCTCGTACAGGGAGCATACTAGACCTAAAGCTGTAGTTTACATACACTCAGGGCCGTAACTAAAGGGGTGCAGCCCCTACTACTGCAGGGGGGGCCTAGAGCTGTAAGGGGATCCAATTACTACTTCAGTCTTTCCTGAAGGGTCCATCCTACAGATCGGGAGTTTTTTTGGCTACACTTGTTATGGCTGTGACAATTAAGATGTCCACACTTGTTTGATGACCCTTGCAAGATGGACCCCAAGGCTGTGAGGGTCACCGGGTGTAGGCAAGGGAGAGGGTGTGAACATTGGGGGCCCATCAAAGTTTTGCACGGGGCCCCGTGATTTATAGTTACGCCCCTGCATACCGTTAAGGTGAAGTCATTAAAACTCACATTGTAACCCCTCCACAGATTTTATATGAGCAAATTACAGTAGAGCCTCGGTTATCCGGCACTGACGGGGGCCGGCTGATGCCAGAGACGTGTGTTTTCTGGTTACTTGAGTCTCAAGCAAATATTTTAAATAGTCCCAGCTTATACAGCACTACACCCCACTCTCCTACCTACCATGTACTCTGTATTAAATGTTCAAATACAGTCATTGAGAGTATATTAACCTTTTGGAGCCGTGGAACCCAGACTAAGCACAGTAAAGCCCACAAACAGCCTAAGAAATTGGCCTTCACCACTGTGAGTACTGCCGGCGATTTGTGCTGGTTGGTTGAGACTGCTGGTTAGTAAAGTTCCAGATAACTAAGACATCAACAACATGATGCTCCCACCCTCTTGCTTGATGGTTTGGATAGTGTTGTTTTGGTTTGCAAGTCTCTTGCACTTTCCTGGAGGTCCACAATTTGTTTTAATGAAGTCTTGGCTGACCTTTTTTGATTGTCAAATTATGTCAAGCAAAGAAGCTTGGTGTTGGGCCAAATTTGGCGTTGGGCCTTAACATGCACCCAAATATTGACCAGAAGTAGACTATCAGAAGCTATATAATTGCTTAAAGAGAACCCGAGGCGGGTATTTGAAATCTTAAGAGACCACAGAGGCATGTCCTGTGCATAATGACATGCCTCTGGGTCTTGCTATTGCCACCTCTAGTCCTCCCGGGGTCTCCTGTGCCCCCCTGTAAAAAGTGGCCGGCTAGCAACAGTCTCCTTGTCGCTAGCCGTATATTTACCTTCTGTATGTCATTCAATGCCCTGCCTCTGTCCCCACCGCTGCCCACATCCTGTGAGCTTCCTGCAATTGGAAGCTAAGCTGCGACCTGGGAGGTACTTCCTTGTTATCTCCCCTCCCAAATTCCTGCTCCTCACTGATTGGCTGAGAGCAGTTCAGTGTGACACGAGGCTGAGAAGGGAAATACATCTAACCCCTATGCAAAAGCTGCTGAAATACTATCTATGCTGCGTGTTTACAAAATGTTTACAAAGCAATTTAGATATGACAGTGCAGCTTTAGTACAGAGCTCAGTGGAGAGAAGGACTGGCAATGCACACACCATTTCAGACAGGAGAAAAAAAGAGTAAGGGAACAAATTACATCAGGATTGGCTTCAGTCAGAGGCAGTAAAGATGCAAAATGCCTGGAACAGTTTTCTCATTATTTACTATATAACATTCACTTATAACAAAACATGGACAGTACTATACATATGTTGTGTATGTATAACAAGTTTTTATGTACTTATATATATATGTGTTTTTTCCTGGGATAGTATGGCTGTCCCTGTTGCTTTAAAGAGAATCTGTACTCTAAAATTCTTGCAATAAAAAGCATACCATTTTATTAATTATGTTCTTCTGGGCCCCTCTGTGCTGTTTCTGCCACTCCCTGCTGCAATCCTGGCTTGTGATTGCCAGTTTTAGGCAGTGTTTACAAACAAAAGACACGGCTGCTAACCAACATGTGATAGGCTGAGAGAAGCTCAGTCTGTAACTCATACAGAGCCTGAAGGGGGCTTGGAGAGGGTGTGTATAGTTTCTACCTATCACAGAAGAGCAGCACATTCCTGCCTCAGCCGGCAAGGGAAAGAAGATTAGATTATATAACATAGATAATACAGCCACTGTACAACTAGGAAAGGCTGCAGTAATGCAGACCACATTAGAACAGGTATAGGAACGTATAGGATAGAAGAAATAAGGCTGACATTTTTGTTACAGAGTCTCTTTAAGAATAAGAGGTAGTGGTTAGCTTACGTTTTTTCAAGAACAATAGCCAAGGTGACTTTGTAGCAAATCGAAAATTTTATTGCAAAAAAATAGGGTATGACTTAGATGCCACTCTAAGAATTAGACAATTCTGACAATGTCAAATGGTTGGCTCAGTTTTTCAATGAAGGACCACCCAAGTCTTCCAAGGACTTTAAAGTAATGATCTCTAACTATCAACTGTCTTTAAATGGAGCCTCACCTAGATGTTCTCTACTATATTTAAAATAGCCTTGAACAACTTACGAAACGCACTCTCTGTTGCAAAACAATCCTATTTTTCTTTCCCAATATCCACCCATTTCCACAATCCAAAATGCTTGTTCAGCACCTTCAACTCCGTTCTCCAATCTCCTTCCCCCTCCTCCTTCATCTTGCTTATCAGCTGAAGAATTAGCAACATACTTCACTGATAAAATTGACAAAATCCAAATTCTCCATGCAGCCCTCAAATCCCACTACCACACCTCTCATTGACTGCTCTCTAATTGCCTTCTCTCCACTCTCCTGACATCCTCTCTCCTATATATTATCCAAAGCTCATCTAAACACCTGTTCTTTGTATCATATTCCCTCCCATTTCATTCCGCAGCTATCCTCATCTCTCATCTTTCCGTCCCCACTCAAAAAGGCTACTGTGACACCACTACTTAAAAAAAAACATCTCTAGATCCTACCACACTCACCAACTACCGCTCAGTGTCACTTCTCCCATTTGCATCCAAATTACTTGAACGCCATATACATGGAGAATTAAGCCATTATTTATCTGCTAACTCCCTACTTGATCAGTTCCAGTCTGGCTTTCGCTCTAACCACTCCACAGAAACTGCCCTTATTAAAGCAGTAGGATCAGCCATACTATGCCAGGGAAAAAAACACATATATAAGTAGATAAATACTTGATCTACTTACATAACACATGTATTATACTGTCCACGTTTTGATTTCAGTGAATGTTATATAGTAAATTACAAGAATTCTGTTCCTGGTGGGGGCCATGTCTTTTGCCCACAGTTAAGGCTAACTCGTGATGTCATTTCCGCCCTTTACTTTTTTTCTTGTCTCCTCCAATCGCTGAGTCGCCTCAGCCTTGCTTGTAAACACAAGTTAGTAGGGGATTAGGTTTCAGATAAGAAACTGGCAGGGAAATAAAGGGAAGAGGAGGAATAGATTATAGATAAAAAGAACCCCCAGCATGCAATTCTTTGGCACGACTACTAAAGGGCCAGTGTTCCTTAAGTATGTGATAACTCCAAATCATAACAGCAGAAAAAGTTTTGAAAGTTTTGAATGCAGGCTTAGCATCTTTATCACTTAATACACTCAGACCAGTTGCTGTTGAAATTTGATTTTTTTTATGGTGACGATACCGCTTTAAAGTGGCCAATGAACTTCTTACAGCTAAATCCAAAGGTCAATTTTCCATACTCATCCTTCTTGACCTGTCATCAGCATTTGATACTGTCGACCACACATTACTGCTACAAATACTTTCAAACGTAGGAATAAAGGGCTCCTTCACTCTCACATGGTCATCTTCCTACCTCTCTGGAAGGTCCTTCACAATCTCCTACTGAGATCAGATCTCTTCTCCTCACGCTTTGTCTGTCAGGGTTCTTCAAGGCTCTGTCCTTGGTCCCCTCCTCTTTTCCATCTACATGCACGGTCTTGGTAACTTAATTAAAGAGAAACTGAAGCGATAAAAAAAAAATATGATATAGTGAATTGGTTGTGTACTATGAATAATTACTAGAAGATTAGCAGCAAAGAAAATATTCTCATACTTTTATTTTCAGGTATATAGTGTTTTTTCTAACATTGCATCATTCTATAATATGTGCAGATTACACAACACTCAGCATTCAAAATGAGTCTTTCAGAGCAGTCTGTGAAGTAATGACCTCTCCTCTAGCAGAGGAAAAGTAAATAGTCCAGGAACAGTTGAGATAATAAAAGTCAGATAACAGCCCTCTCCACGACTAACTTAGTCGGAGAGATTAATGGCTTGTTTGCATAGAGATAACAACTGGAGTTTCTCAACTCTTCCTGTACTGGAAACAATTAGACTGATGTATCTGATCTTAATGTTTTATTTCTTAGCTGTGCTACACATACAAATCATAATATCATCATTTTTTTTTCGCTTCAGTGTCTCTTTAACTCATTTGGGTTTCAATACCACCTGTATGCAGATGATACACAACTGTACCTCTTACCTGTACCTGTACCTAAACTCCCTCCTCAAACGTGTTCCAGACTGCTTGTCCTACTATATCCTCTTTTATGTCCTCTCGCTTCTTAAAATTTAATGTGAGTAAAACAGAACTAATAATTTTTTCACTTTATTCCTCATGTTCACTCCATAACCAGCTCCTGCCATCTCCAACTCAAAAACATATCTCATATGCATCCGACCTTTTCTCACTCAAGACACAACTAAAATGTTAATACATGCTCGTATAATATCTCGCCTGGACTACTGCAGCATACTACTTTGTGGACTACCTTCTAAAAGACTGGCCCCACTCCAGTCGCTCGCTACTGAACTCAGCTGCTCGTCTCATTCATCTTTCTTCTCGATCTTCCTCTGCTGCTCCTCTCTATCAAGCTCTTCACTGACTGCCAATTAACCAGAGGATCCAGTTCAAACTCCTAACCCTAACCTACAAAGCTCTCCACAATCTCTCTCCCCGGTACATATCCTCACTAATTTCCGGATACAAACCCAATCGCAATCTCAGATCTGCACATGATCTTCTTACATAGTTACATAGTTATTTTGGTTGAAAAAAGACATACGTCCATCGAGTTCAACCAGTATAAAGTACAACACCAGCCTGCTCCCTCACATATCCCTGTTGATCCAGAGGAAGGCGAAAAAACCCTTACAAGGCATGGTCCAATTAGCCCCTAAAGGGAAAAATTCCTTCCCGACTCCAGATGGCAATCAGATAAAATACCTGGATCAACATCATTAGGCATTACCTAGTAATTGTAGCCATGGATGTCTTTCAATGCAAGGAAAGCATCTAAGCCCCCTTTAAATGCAGGTATAGAGTTTGCCATAACGACTTCCTGTGGCAATGCATTCCACATCTTAATCACTCTTACTGTAAAGAACCCTTTCCTAAATAAATGGCTAAAATGTTTTTCCTCCATTTCTGTTGTCCTCCTCTAGAATTACCTTCTAGCATTCACGTTTACAAGATTTTGCACGCGCTTCACCCCTCCTCTGGAATGCCCTCCCACAACACATCCGTCACTCGCCAATCTTTGTTACCTTTAAACGCTCTCTAAAAACTCATTTGTTCCGACAGGCATATGCGCTACCTTAGGCCATTTCCCTTTGTCCTAAGACCAATTCCACTCCTACTAGGTATCCTAAAACACACCGCCTCTATATATTTGTTGTATACTACCCCTTCTCTTGTTTCCCCCCATTCCCTTTAGATTGTAAGCTCGCAAGGGCAGGGCTCTCTCCCCCTTTTGTGTCTTGGAAATTACTATACATTTTATTTATCATGTTACTTTTATCACTGTCATTACCACTTCTGTATTTTGTATTCTGTATTTTGTATCATTTTTGTATTTTGTCACTAATTATGTATCTTGTATATTAGTGTACACCATTGTCTGTATTATTATGTACCCCATGTTTGTTTCTTACTTTGTACAGCGCCACGGAATATGTTGGCACTTTATAAATCAATAATAATACTACTATATCTTATGCTTTTCCTTACAGGGAAATACACACATTACTGAAGAAAAGTCCATGTTTTTTATCCTCTATTATATTGTGATGAGTGTGAGGTGTGATTCAGACTACAGTGAGAGATAATGGAGGCTGGTGAAGAGTATTATTTCGATAATGTCACCTTTTCAAAATGTTCAGATTTTAGCAATGTTGTAATAAGCGTGTTCATCTCTCCTCCTACCGCCCTGACTTCAGATCTTTTCATCTGACTGGTTCGTGAAAGGACAAGGCTGCGAGTCAGGAGGTATATAAAAAGAAAGATTGGTGGCTTCATCCTAGCGCACCCTCCCGTTTAATCTTATGCGCATAGCTATTGAACAAAGAACTTTAAAAAAGGTCTTTATATAATACTGTGTGTTTCCTTCTGGCAACTTTTTCAGTTTGTATGAGTTAAAAATCCTGTCCGTTAAATGTTTTTTTGGGTTTTTTTTATGTAATTTTCTATGAAGAACTATGCAGCATTTGCTGACTATTTTGGAAGAGTATTGAAAGAAAAAATAGCTAGGCGATATTAGCTGGAGGATCAACAGTAGCAGTGGGGGATGAGACATGTGCTCAGTGATCAGTGGTGGTGGAGGAGGATGAGATATTATCTGGGGAAACAGCAGTAGTGGTTTATGGTGAGACATGAGGTCAGGGCTCAGGGATGGTGGAGGAAGATGAAATATTATATGGGGGAAAAGCAGTAGTGGTGTGAGATGAGACTTGAGGTTGGGGATCAGTGGTGGTGTAGAAGGATGAGATAGAAATCTGGGGGATCAGCAGGAGTGGTTTGGAATGAGACATAAGATCAGGGATCAGTGGTTGTGGAGGAGGATGAGGTATTACCTTGGGGATAAGCAGTATTGGTGTGAGATGAGGCTTGAGGTCAGGGATTAGTGGTTTTGAAGGTGAATGAGATATGATCTGGGGGATCTGCAGTCGTGGTCTGAGATGGAACTAGAGGTTGGAAATCAGTGGTGGGGAGGAGTATCAGAGATCAGTGGGGGTGTAGGAAGATTATAAATTATCTGGGGGATTGGCAGAAGTGGTTTGGGATGAGACTTGAGGTCAGGGATCAGTGGTATATATATATATATCGGCAGTGTCTGCATATATACATAGCTCTGCAAGCTAGCTGACTAGGCACAACATTAAGGCAAGGTCCAGCTCCCAGCGAACTGATAGCTATAACGGACACTGGACAACTGACAAGTCAGGATTTAAATACCGAGTTAAGTACAGAACCACACCCGCGGAACTTCCAGCCAATCAGCAGCGCTCCTGCGGAATTCAGTGTCAGCTGACTGCTATGTCAGCTGAAACGCCTCACACCCGTCTCCTTAGCCTATAAAGGCTACTCTGAATCGTGCGAGACCGCCTAGAGACATGTCCGGAACCGCCGCGCTGACTCACATGCACAGGGGAGCCGGGGATGCCGCCAGATGGAAATGAAGTAAGCTGCTTCTGCCGCTGCCTGGAAATGCCAGAAGAGCCGCCGGCAGCAGCGTCAGATAAGTTTGTAACAGTAGATCCTCCTTTTGCAGAAATTACAGCCTCTTAATGCTTCCTGTAGGTTCCAATGAGAGTCTAGATTCTGGTTGAAGGTATTTTGGACCACTCCTCTTTACAAAACATTTCTAGTTCATTCAGGTTTGATGGCTTCCGAGCATGGACAGCTCTCTTTAACTCACACCACAGATTTTAAATTATATTCAGGTCTGGGGACTGATATGGCCATTCCAGAAAGTTGTACTTGTTCCTCTGCATGAACGCGTTAGTTGATTTTGAGCAGTGTTTAGGGTTGTTGTCTTGTTGAAAGATCCAGCCCTGGCGCAGCTTCAGCTTTGTCACTGATTCCTGGACATTGGTCTCCAGAATATGCTGATACTGCGTGGAATCCATGCGTCCCTCAACTTTGACAAGATTCCCAGTCCCTGCACAGGCCCCACAGCCCCACAGCATCATGGAACCACCATCATATTTTACTGTAGGTAGCAGGGTTTTTTCTTGGAATGCTGTGTTCTTTTTCCTCAGAGCGCATAATCATACTGATGAAGCCTACGTCATAGTGGGCCGAACTCGTGTGTGGGCGTGGTTGTGAGGATGCTGGGCTGGAGGAACGTCCATGCTAACAAGCGGATGACACGCTGATGGTCCAGAGCTGCAAGCTGTAAGCTGATAGCCCTGACAAGGGCACTGCAGACTAATCCATTCATTCACAGGTACCTGTGACCCACGCGACGCCGCGGTGGTCTGAATGCTGGAGAGGATGCCTTTCTAAGTGAAGAAGGTAATCTGAGTACACAGTATTTGAGGGGGCGACTGCTTCGATTCCTGTTCCTGAACATAGCATATCACAGACACATGCAGTATACAGATCGGCCGATCTAGTTCTCTTGTGTATGTGGGTTGAGTATCAGCTTGTGTGCATCAGGAGTACTCCTGTACATGAATGTCCGTGTCCTTTTATTTTTAGGGGTAGGGGGGATTTCAGAGGGATGTTTTGATATTTTTCTACCAATAAAGTATTTTTTGACATAAAGTTCAGTGAGTGGCGGTTGTTCTTAATCCAAATTATTTTTCCTCCATGCATAACGCCACTTGTTATGCCCTAACTACTCAATTTTAGTTTCATCAGTCCACAGCACCTTATTCCAAAATTAAGCTGGCTTGTCCAAATGTGCTTTAGCATACCTCAAGCGGCTCTGTTTGTGCCTTAGGCGGAGAAAACGCTTCCTCTGCATCATTCTCGCATACAGCATCTCCTTGTGTAAAGTGTGTCAAATGATTGAACAATGCACAGTGACTCCATCTGCACCAAGATGATGTTGTGGGTCTTTGGTGCTGGTCTGTGGTTTGACTCTGATTATTCTCAGCATTCGTCGCTTCTGTTTAGCTGAGATTTTTCTTGATCTGCCACTTCAAGCCTTAACTTGAACTGAGCCTGTGGTCTTCCATTTCCTCAATATGCTGTGGAAACAGACAGCTGAAATCTCTGAGACAGCTTTCTGTATCCTTCCCCTAAACCATGATGGTAAACAATCTTTGTCTTCAGGTCATTTGAGAGTTGATTTGAGACCCCCCATGTTGCTACTCTTCAGAGAAAATTAAAAGAGGAGGAAAACTTACAATTGACCCCCTTAAATACTCTTTCTCATAATTGGATTCACCTGTGTATGTAGATCAGGGGTCACTGAGCTTACCAAGCCAATTCCAGTAATTAGTTCTAAAGGTTTTGGAATCAATAAAAAGTGCCCAAATTTACGCAGCTGCCTAATTTTAGTTAAACAATTATTGCACACTTTCTGTAAATCCAATAAACTTCATTTCACTACTCAAATATCACTGTGTGTGTCTCTTATATGATATATTTAACTGACATTTTTTATTGTAACAACCAATGATTTATAGAGGAAAATCATGACAATTAACAAGGTTGCCCAAATTTTCACATCCCACTGTATTATCTGCTGAATCAACAGAAATAGTTTGGGATGAGATATTAACTGGGCGATCTGCAGTAGTGGTGTAAGATGAAAATTGAGGTCGGGGATGAGTGGCGATGGAGAAAGATGAAATGTAATGTGGGGATCAGCAGGAGTGGTTTGGTGTGAAACATGAAGTCTAGGATCAGGGGTCGTTGAGGAGGATAAGATATTAGCTCTGGGATCAGCAGGAGTAGTGTGAGATGAGTCATGAGGTCAGGGATCAGTGGTTGTGAAGGAGGATGAGATATTATCTGGGGGATTAGCAGTAGTGGTGTTAGATGAGACTTAATTTTCAGGGATCAATGGTGGTAGAGGAGGACGAGATATTATCTGAAAGATCTGCAGTAGTGGTTTATGGTGAGACATGAAGTCAGGAGTCAGTGGTGGTTGAGGAGGATGAGATATTATCTGGGGGATCAGCAGTAGTGGTGTGAGATGAAACTTGAGGTCAGGGATTAGTGGTGGGGAAGGAGGATGAGATATTTTCTGGGGGATCAGCAGAAGTGGTTTGGGTCATTTGGTCAGGGGTCAGTGGTGGTTGAGGAGGATGAGATATTAGCTAAGAGATCATTGTGTAGGGGATAAAATATTCGGCAGGGGGGTCAGTGTTTATAGAGTGAGAGACAATAGAGATTACTGTGCTCTAAGCATGTACATTGGAACTTGTATCAACTGTTCTAGCACTATGATGTGCGTGTGTATAATGTGGGTGGAAAGAGGCCTCCCGTAATGTAGACACTAATTTAAATATTTCCCAACACCGTGCTCGGGTGCCTTATTGTGGCTGATATTATTATTATTATTATTATTATTTAGTATTTATAAAGCGCCAACATATTACGCAGCGCTGTACAGTGTATATATATATATATTGTCTTGTCACTAACTGTCCCTCAAAGGAGCTCACAATCTAATCCCTACCATTGCCATATGTCTATATTATGTACTGTAAGTACTGTAGTCTAGGGCCAATTTTTAGGGGGAGCCAATTAACTTATCTGTATGTTTTTTTTTAATGTGGGAGGAAACCGGAGTGCCCGTAAGAAAACCCACGCAGACACATAGAGAACATACAAATTCTTTGCAGATAGTGCCCTGGCTGGGATTCAAACCAGGGACCCAGCGCTGCAAGGCGAGAGAGCTAACCACTAGTGTTGGGCGAACAGTGTTCGCCACTGTTCGGGTTCTGCAGAACATCACCCTGTTCGGGTGATGTTCGAGTTCGGCCGAACACCTCATGGTGTTCGGCCTTTTTAGTTCGGGTTCGCCCGAACAGCTCAATGCCCAGCCGAACAGGGCCCTGTTCGGCCGAATACTGCCCCCCTATGGGGTCGCAGGCATAAGGGGGGAGCATGCCCCGGTCGCGGGGGGGTCGGAAATTCCCCCCACCCCCTCCGCTAGCGCCGCTCCCCCCTCTGCCCGCTTCCCCATACAAAAATTTTCCGTAAAGTTCAATAGTACCTTCAGTGGCTGGCTGGCACTGTGGTGTGAGTGAGTAGGAGGAGTCCGAGTAGGACGCGTTGAGGCCGGGCAGCGGGCGGTTCAGCGGTAGTACCCTTGTGGTACTTCCGCCCTTTCTCTGACCTCACGTCCTCTACGTGATGACGCATACGAGGGTACGCGTGACGCGTACCCTCGTATGCAGAGGACGTGAGGTCAGAGAAAGGGCGGAAGTACCACAAGGGTACTACCGCTGAACCGCCCGCTGCTCGGCCTCAACGCGTCCTACTCGGACTCCTCCTACTCACTCACACCACAGTGCCAGCCAGCCACTGAAGGTACTATTGAACTTTACGGAAAATTTTTGTATGGGGAAGCGGGCAGAGGGGGGAGCGCTAGCGGAGGGGGTGGGGGGAATTTCTGACACCCCCCCCCGCGACCGGGGCATGCTCCCCCCTTATGCCTGCGACCCCATAGGGCCCCCAAAAGCGGGATGTTCGGGGGAGTTCGGGGTTCGGGCCGAACATGCCGAACATCTGGCCCATGTTCGGCGAACGGACCCGAACCCGAACATCCAGGTGTTCGCCCAACACTACTAACCACTACGTCACCGTGCTGCCCAACTGATATAGTTGCTTTGAATGAAATATAACTTTTAACATAATCATGTGCAATCTGCAGCATATGCATGCTTTATGTACTGTCTAGTGTTACCAGAGCAAGAGAATGGAATACAAGAAGTAGGCCCAGATTTACAAAAGGAGAATACACAGGAGCCTATAGGCACAAATGTTCTGGCACCCTAGACTTCACCCTCCATGAACCTACAAAACCCCCACCAAACTGCACTGCAAGTGTTCTGGCTGGCCCAGGTGTCACTTCTCCCTTACTTCCCTTGCTCATTATTGGTAGCTACAGGTGCATCTTAGTATTAGGGAGCCACATAAGCATCGTAAGGGCGGGGGGTGGGGGGGTGCCGTGATGGGGGGGGGGAGCCGCGGCCACACTGAGTGAGACTCAGTCACTGGAGGGGAGCCCGGCTTCCCCCTCCTCCTCTCCCCGGCCCCCCCCCCCCCCCCATGTTCCCCCCCTCCTATGCAGAGATAGCGCAGCAGGGAAGCCTGTATTAATAACTCACCTCCCTGCTCGTTCCAATTGCCGCCTCTCCTCTCTGCCACCGATCTCCCCATAGCCGCTGATATACACTATACTTCCTGCTTAACAGGAAGTGGATGAGTGTATATCAGCGGCTATGGGGAGATCAACGGCAGAGATGAGAGCGAGGCGGCAATTGGAACGAGCAGGGAGGTGAGTTATTAATACAGGCTTCCCTGCTGAGCTATCTCTGCATAGGAGGGGGGAGCACAGAGGGGAGTCCCTGGGAGAGGAAGAGGGGGGAAGTCGGTCTCCCCTCCAGTGGCTCCCCCTCCATCACCTATGGGGAAGGGGGGTTAATAACCTACCTACCTACACACCCTATACTCGGGGCACCTACCTATATAACCTATACTGGGGGCACTTACCTAGCGAACCTAGGTAAAGTTCCATTTCCAAAGAGAAATCTCCAGGATGTGACAAGTATCTCCCTAAGAATAGCAGGTACTGCAATCCACATTTCATTATCTTTCCTCGTTTACTTATAATCTGCTTTGAAAGATTAATGAAAATTGCCTTTTTAGCTCATGAAAAGACCTTGGGCTTGATTCACCAAGCGGTGCAAAGTGTTTGCACGCTGGTGAAAAGGCCCTTATCACGCCTAAACTCACTTTAGGCATGATAAGAAGAAACTCGCGCGAAGTTACCGCGCGTACGCGCGTAAGTGCGCGCGCAGCACCCGACGCTTCGCGCGAAGCTCCCATTAAACCCTATGGGACTTTGCGCGCGAAGAGCAGGAAAAAGCGGTGATAACTCAGTGGTGAAAAGGTCATCACGCCTAAAGTCTTTTAGGCGTGATAACTGGGTTATCACCGCTTTGTGAATCGAGGCCCTTCTGTCATAGTTGGAGTTGTGATGAGCTTTCTGAAGGTGTCTTATACTTCTCATATATTAACCTTTGTAAGAAGTTCTATCTGGACACAGCTCAGGTATTCTGTCTTTAAAGATAATGCTATCACCTCTCTTTCATTTTCTTTATATGCAAGACCATTTTAAAATCTTGTGGTCGACAAGTGGACAATGTTACATTATGCCTCTGTTCTGTTCTTGGGCAGTTTTGCTGAACAGGTCAAAAATGTTCTGACCTTCTGCCTAATATCTTGTACGTATTTTATGTATTTATGCCCACAAGAAAATACCAAGTGTATGGAGAGGAGACAGGACCCCCTCAGTTAAAAGAACTACAGCAAAAAACGTAAGCAGTTAAAATCTGACAAAACCAACAGGATTTTGAACTAATCCATCTCCTCATGGGGGATTCTTAGGGTTTTCTCTGCTTTCAAAAGCATTTGAGTTAAAGTTCCTCTTTAAAGAATACCAGAGCTCAAAATGTTTGCAGAAACGAGGGGAACAGGCATATCCTACCAAATGTTTTGATGCCCCAGGTCCCACTGTTCTCCTATCTGCCCCCCAAAGCTCACCTAAAAGCCACCCGGGATCCTCTTCGAGACGGCAGGGTCGATATTGACTGCGCACGCACTGGCTGGGCTGCGCGGGTCCTATAGCGCGCGCCCATGGCTGGGAGCGCACTGCGAAGGTGTATGACGTCACTGCATAATGAAGTGACGTCATACGCAAGTGCAGTGCGCTACTGGCCACGGGAATGTGCTGTAGGATGCAAGCAGCCCGGCCAGAGCTTGCACAGCAAGCCCGACCCTGCCGACTCAAAGAGGGTGGCTTTGAGGTGAGCTACGGGGGAAGATAGGAGAACAGAGAAAGTGGGGGCATTAAGACAGGTAGTAGTAGTTTAGCATATGCCTGCTCCCTCCGTTTCGCCAAACATTTTGATCTCTTGCATCCTTTAAGCCTAGGGCATACTATAGCGCTTTCAGGAGCGTTTTGGGATTGCCGGCGATTCAATAAACTCTAGGTTAATAAAAGTCAATGGAAGTGATCCCATGGTAGTGATTGTGATGGAAGCAGGAAAAAAGAGCGCATACGGCTAATGGACAAAAAGGGCGCACCATATGCTGCCATGCAAAATATCAGCTACTGAGCACCAGAGAAGAAACCAGGGCGCCCGACAAATAGCGGTTGCAGGGATTGTGATAACAAAACATTTTGTTTATGCTAGGTACACACCATACACTTTTCTGTTAGATTTTCTCTTAGATTTACCTGCCAGATAGATTTTTTCCATGTTGTAGGTAAATCTAACAGAAGAATCTAACAGAAAATTGTATGGTGTGTACCTAGCATTACAGAATAAGGTTTATGACAAATATCGTTCAGAAATTCGTTTTGACTTTCAGTTTAACTTATTTTAAATTACATTAAATTTAAATTAAATTTCGCTTTCAGGAGTGTAATAAGTATATTTTTGTTTTCACTTATTTTATCATTTTAAAATTCGTTTTCATAAGTATAATGCTTAAATATCGTTTTCAAGCTTATTGTATTAGGGCCCGTTTCCACTAGTGCGGTGCGAATCGCTGGGATTCCACTGCTGACAAAATCGCATGCGGATGTGATTCCGCATGCGATTTTTGCCGCGATTTCGCATGCGATTTCGCATAGGCAGGCTATGAGCGATTTTAACCATGTCACTGCCTGGTTCAATTTGCATTAGTTTTCGTGCGAATTCGCACGTGAAATCGCGGCAAAAAACGCATGTGCGTTTTCCCTATTATAGCCTGCGAATCGCCTGCATTCCTCACGCAGGCGAATTCTGCAGGCCCTACCGTGCAGAAAAATCCTGCACAGAAAAACGCACCAAAAAACTGACAAGTGGAAACAGTCTCATCCACTTGTATTGGTTATGCGAATCCGCATGCAGACAACGCATGCGGATTCGCTCTAGTGGAAACGGGCCCTTACACATATATCGCTTTTGGTAATAACCTTGTTTTCAGAATTATAATGCGTAAATTATAGTTTTCAGAGTTATTATCTTACTGATATATCGCTTTTGATATTACCATTATTTTAAGATTTTGAATGCGTACGTGATTGTAAGGCTATTTATTCTATTAAAAATATATATATTTTTTGTAGTGAAGTATTTTATGTTATCAAATATATTAATGTTTCTATGTGTGTAAGGGTGTTTTATTGTTTCTAGGTGTGTACATTCCTAGTGGTTTGGGTCACCCCGAGCTGCTTGGTTACTCTGATACTGGTCCAAGCCCTATCCCATACAGCTATATCAATCCCTGCCATGTAATGATGAGGGCCAAAAGCCTGAAACAGTCTGTCTACATGTGGGGTTGGTGTGGCTGTGAAATTTTCAAAGCTATAGGCTTGCTATACACCAGCGGTTCTGGATGCTTGTCTAGCTTACAGGGGTGAAAAGAGATAATTTGCATATTCAGTAGTGGTGCATTGTGGGTAACCACAAATGTTCACTTATAGCTGAATTATTGCAGATTTCCTTCTGTTTTAAGAAGGCAAATTTCACCAAGCATTGCATATTAGTAGGAGGGCTTTTCGGTCTCTTTTATCCCCCTATACATTCCTAGTGGTTTGGGTCACCAGAGCTGCTTGGTTACTCTTATTTGTGTAAAGGTGACTCATTCCCCTGAATGAGTCACGATGTGATGAAAACGGTAGGGAGGAGCCATACACAGAAGCTGGGTCACGTGGAGGAGAGGAGAACGTAGTGGCGGTGGCGACGAGTTGCGCCCTGGTTACCATCATATACGGCGGTCAGCCCAGGAGACCGCATGGGGTGGAGCCCGTATGCAAACTCCGCAGGCTATGATTATCCTCTGGGACAGAGGAGTGCAATGTTTTAATAAAGCTACTTTGATTTTAAGTACGATGCGCAATGAAGGCTTTTTTATTGCTACTGAGGTATATCCCTGGAACAGTGTACTTGTGGTGAATAGAAATAAGGCATCTCGTGGAGAGGACAAGTGTGGATACTATTGCCCCGAGGTGTGGGGAACCTGTTAATGCCCCAAAAGTGCTGAATAGCTACTGTAATCCTGACCCACTGCTGTTGGTGAGTGCAAACTTCAAAGGGTGATGCTGGTGGAGGTGACAGTGAGAGTTTTATTTGAAATCCATGTGGAAGCGTTACCTGATGGTGGATAAATGTTAACATGACTTCCAGGTCAACGCAGATTGCCGCAGGAGCCGCACGGTAACATAGGTAGCCACTAGCATTAAATCAGGCTCTTACGGTTCAGCATACCGCAACGTGAACTTCCCCATCGGGTTTCATTAGGCTGTAGTAGCAGTGCGGCAATTTGCTGCAACGCACCGCTCCAGTGTGAAAGGGGCCTAAAGAGGAACTGTAGTGAAAATAACATAATGAATACAATTGCTTATTGTTCACAGTATTAATTTATAAAATATTTAGTCAGTGTCTCCCCATTGTCTCTCCCTGATTTACATTCTGGAATTTATCACTGGTGGAGACATTTTTAGTTTTGCCACGTGATCTGTACAGAATGTTCATTACTGAGAGTTCTATGCACAGAGGTAGATACTTGCTTGGCAGTTGGAAAAGGCTGTTATTTCACACAATGCGATGAGGTTCACAGACAGGAAACTGTCAGGACCTCGGTCATGACAACACTGTGGGAGGGGTTTTACCACAATATCAGCCATACAGACCCTCCTGAAGATCTATTCAAGAAAAGGAAAAGATTTCTTGTGGGAAAGGTGGTATCAGTTCTTGATTGGGAAGAAGTTCAAACTTAGGTTTAAGTTCCTCTTTATTTTGGGAATGTACGATGTTTTTTTGGGCGGGGAAGATAGATGGTTTGATAGATAATTTCCGACAGGTCTGATCTGATTTTGATAGTTTTTCTTATAAATTTTCTCATTTAGGTGAGAGGAAATCGATCAGAAAATTGATCTTAAAATCGGCCAGTAAATCTGTCCAAAAAACTCATCGTTTGGTCCCAGAAAAAGTGATCTCAGTTGAGATCTCTAGTGGGCCTTCATCCCTCTGATTGCTTTGTGTGTGGTCACTATAGTGACTAAATAACATGCTTTTTTTTCCCCCTTAAATTTCAATGATGAATAAATGTTGATGAATGCCGCCCTCTTGTGGCCTGTTTAGACATCTCCCACTGTAAATATGATAACCCCTCTAATTGTAATTTGCTCCTTAGTGCTCTATGCTTTAAATTTCACTGGCGAAGCTTGTCTATAATTTTGGCAAATTCATCTGGGTGAGCTGTGTACACAGAGAAGTGAATAGTTTTTATAGGGCCATTAGGAATTTTTAGTTACGTCATCCAGATCTTTTCCTCCGTTATGCATATTGTAAAGCGACTTACTACAATGTCACCATCAGCTGTTACGTCTGCCATCCCGAAGTGACATGCTCTAATTAACGCCAGTCTCCATGGCTACAAGCCCTCCTTCCCACTGACTCACAGGCCCCTCTTATGTTTCATCTGCTGAATCTCTCTGGTAATTTCCCTGTCTCCACCATTTGCAGAAAAGACCCCCATTGTCTGCTGCTACCCAAATGCTGAGCTCCCAGCAAAATGCCACAGCTGTTTTCATACATCAGCAAACCTACATGCCAGTTATTGTCTATCTTTCTCAAAGGCTGGCATAGTACACAGCTTGCCTATAGTAGTAGTCAAGTGTCTCCTCTGTTGCTAACGCTTATTACACACCCCCTGTTCAGTGCTTGTTGTTACATATTCGTTTTGTGTAAACTCAAATGTTCATCCCCACCATCAGTTGATTTATCAAAATGTACTGTATGTGTTGATGTTTTTTCACCTATACTAGAAGCTCAACTAAACCCAAAACTGCATACAGGGAATTTAGGCCCAGTGGCTATTGGACAGTTTGTGAACCCCATAGGCTCTAATGCAAATATCGGCTATTAGGCACCCAAAGCAGAAACTTGGCCATACAATAATTATTGTTTTAAAAATTACAATGTTATCAGTTTTGAAATGTTTTAGAGTTTTGAACATTAGAACGTTATAGTTTTAGACATTTTTAATATTTTGTATTTGCTTATTATTCATTTTTGAAAATTTCAGTTTTGAACATTATAAGGTTAGGAAGGGGGTTTTATGGTTAGACATTGGGAAGGGGTGTTTCAGAGTTAGGCATCGGTTTTGGGGTTAAGCGTCAGGAAGGGGGGTTTTAGGGTTAGGCTTCAACAAGGGGGGGGGGGTTAGGGTTAGGTGTTAGGAAGGAGGCTTAGGGTTAAGGATCAAGAAGGGGAGTTTTAGGGTTAGGCTTCTGGAAGGGGGGTTTTACGGTTAGACGTCAGCAGTCTCAGACTGGGAGGTGGAAAAGCTGAGGAAATCCACTTGCTGGTCAAGCAGCAGTAATCAGGTGTTGCTGCTCCCAGTGAAGGCTTGCTGCAGGTTTCTATTGGGAGTGATAACACAGGGTGAACGCAGTGAAGGCTTGGCCAGCAGGTGGATTTCCTCAGTTTTCCACCTCCCAGTCCAACACTGGACATCAGGAAGGGAAGATTTTAGGAGTAGGCATTGGAGGGATGAGGGTTCTGTGTGAGAGTAGGGTCAGGTTAAGTTGTAATAAAATATTGTTCATTTATACCAATATTTTACTATGATAATTTACATTATTTACACTTTAACCGGTTCAGCCTATCTGGATGAGTATGCTCTTCCAGATAGGCGCCGCTCAAGTGTATCTGGGCGCATAATCGTGCCCAGTGTAAGCGGTGGTGCATGCGCATGTGCAGGGTCTCGGCCCTGCGCACTCCAGCAGTTTTTCTTGTTGGCGGTGGTGGAAAGAAAGCAAGGCTTCCCTGAACCAATCACAGTGCGTGTAATGAATGGACATGCAAGGGGCATGTCCATTCGATTTAAAGATCGTGAATGAAAGTGAAAAAAAAGTTTTTCTATCGCAACATACAACGTATTTTTAATTAAAAAAAAAATATAATCAATCTCTTCCATAACCCCCTCCCCCACCCCGGTTGCCAAGCAGATGTTTAAAAAAACTCCATAAATAGTTGGCTTAGGGACTTAGCTTTTTTAATATGTATGTCATGAGAGTATATTACTGTTATTTTAGTACATAAGGGCTTACAATTGACCAGGCACGAAAAAAAACCCTAAATAGAAAAAATACAACTTTATTTCCAAATAACATATTGGCGCCATACAGTACATTGTACTAGGAACATAATTTAAATGTTGCGATAGATGGGACTAATGGGCAGATAAAATGGGTGGGTTTTATTTACTGTATAGTAACATTGCTTATTTTAAAACTATAAGGTATGGAATTGGAGAAATAGTGTATTTTTTCTTCTTTAATTTTTTTTTTTTTTTGGTTTACCTATAAAATGCAGAGAAAATAATGTAATTACTGAGAACAAGTATTGACCACAGAAAGCTAAATTTGTGGTGAAAAAAACAAGATATAGATCAGAACTCGGCAATCAAGATAACAGAAGAGAGAAGACAGAAGGCAAAAGAAAAGGGGTTAAAGGAGAAGACATACACAGATGAAAACTACAGAAGAAGCCAGAGAGAAGTACTGTAATCAGATGAAAAAAAAGGTTTTCCCCTTCATAAAGTTTATTTATTTAACTATTTATTTTAAATAGGTATTACTATGACCCCCTGCACCCATTAACCAAGGGGTCGGATATCTTAAGGACCCCTTTAAGTACACCTGTGATTAAAAAAAACATACTTACCTCGGGAGATAGAATCCTTTGGATCCTAATGCGGCTTCTCCGTCCTCCTCAGCCGACCCTATACAGAGTTGGCACCCCTGAAAAAGCAGCAACAATAATATTTACATTGGCTGGCCTGTGCAGGCGCACTAGCTGCGTTTTGATTGGGCTCCGATGGAAATAGCCGAGCCTGATTGCGCCTGTGCAGTAGAGCGGACCCAATCAGGCTCGGTTATTTCAGCCTGATCCAGAGTGGAGAATAGCAAGGGCGCCTGCGCGCATTGGTGACAAACAGACTTTCAGGGGAGCCAGTGCTGGATCGCATCTGCTGAGGAGGATGGGGGGGGGGGGGGGAAGTCTCCTTAGGATCCAGATGTTTCCCTCTCTGGAGGTAAGTACCACTTTTTTCCCTTCAGGATCACTAAAATATTGGGAAGAGAGGTTCCATGCTGTCCCTTTCCTAAAATGTAATAAAATCATGTTATTATATCGCAGCAATCTGTCATTTATAGCAAACCTGAAAAAAAATAATAAACTTATGAGATAATTAATTGTACATGTTTTACTAAATGTAAATAGAACACAGAACTGAGTCTCATATTTTAATTTTCAGTGTAAGCAGTTCATGCTTAAGTCTGTATTTTACAGAGCAGCCGTAACAAATCTGCTTTGTTGAGCTGCAAAGCAAACAAAAGTAATGGCCCTTTGAACATTTTAGTGCTGAAATATTATTAACAGCCTTTTCTCAATCACATACAACTGACTGGCTTCTGTTTACTTTTAAGGAAACCAACAAACATGTTTGTCTCATCTTGGGGCTGATGCAAGAAAGGCTGGTAAACTTGACATGCGCATATAGCGCACAACAATTTTACTGGTACTAATGCCAAGGGAGCAGCACCTGTTACATTATTAGCGCCACACGTGCTACTGAGAAGCTTACCAGTCTTTCAGGCATTGGGTCCCATGTCACTTCAGGTAGCCTTTAAAGGACCACTATACTGAAAGAAGTAAGCAATTAACAACTTGAAGACCACAGGTTTATACCCCCCTAGTGACCAGGCGATTTTTTTTTTAATTGAGCACTTCAAAACTTTAATGCTCGGTCATACAACTTAGCAGCCAAATTAATTTTACCTCCTTTTCTTCCCACTGACAGAGCATTCTTTTGGTGGTATTTGATTTCTGCTGCAATTTTAATTATTTTTTAATTAATTAAAAAGATCATAGGTGGTCGCAGAGAGGTTAAAATCTGACAAAACCGACAGGTAATGGACTTGTCCAGGCCTGGGCAAACTACGGCCTTTTGGGTGAGTCCTATGAAGGCGGCCCATAGTTAGAGGTCCACATTCCGCTCCCCTTCTCACCCAATCGCTCATTTTAGCGGCGATTTCCATGGGAACAGAGGCGTCATGTGACCTGTTATCATTCACCGCCGGAACAAGTAATTGGGTAAGTTACACCTGGCCTGGAAGTAAAAGTCCAGAGGGAGGGAGGGTGAAAAGGAGGGAGACATGGAAGATAGATGCGGCCCTATTAAAAAACAGTTTGTCCACCCCTGGACTAGTCCATTTCCTCATGAGAAACTCTCAGGGTTCTCTTTTTTCTCAAAAGCATTTCCTGAATGGCAGTTGCTAAATCTAAATGACAAAATAGTAAGATACCAGCCAGCCTCCCTACTCACTATTTTTGCAGTGAGACAGCCATTCAGGAAATGCTTTTGAAACCAAAGAAAACCTTGAGAATCCCTCATGAGGAGATGGACTAGTCTAAAACCTGTCGGCTCTGCCGGATTTTAGCTGCTTACTTTTTTTTGCTGTAGTGGTCCTTTAACCTTTATTATACTATCTGTTTGATTACCATATTGTCTGTGCTTGTAGATCCATGGCCAGGTAAAAGTGAATTTACAGCAGTGGCGTAACTAGAGGGGAGCAGCCCTGTGATTGCAGGGGGGCCCAGAGCTGGAGCTATGGGCCCTGCTGCAGATTTACATGCCCCACCCCCTCCAAGCATAACAATTAAACATAACCTACATAACAATTGATACGGTGCACCAAAACCTGCCAAGGACAACACAGTGTCAGAGGTAGGGATGCTCTTTCGGATTCCGCAGAAATGCAATTCCAACATTTCCGCATCGGAATTTGAAAATCGGTAATGTAAGTGCGGTAGGTGGATTTTTGTGGAAATTTTTGCATTTAACATTGATTTTCTCAAAAACGACAAGGTCTTTTTTTTCTCTTGTCCCCACTCTTCTGCTGAACATAACTTGCAAATTTGGTGTTTCTAACACCTACGGGGACTTTGCTATAATAATAATAATAATACAAACATTTGTATAGCGCTTTTCTCCTGTCGGACTCAAAGCGCTCAAGAGCTGCAGCCACTGGGACACGCTCAGGAGGCCACCCTACAGTGTTAGGGAGTCTTGCCTTGAACTCCTTACTGAATAGGTACTTGACCTAGCCAGGATTCGAACCCTGGTCTCCCATGTCAAAGGCAGAGCCCTTAACCAGTACACTTTCCAGCCAGCTATTAACCGCTAAAGTCGGCGACCATTGACTGTAATGTAGAATGCGGAAAATTCGCATTACCGATATGCTGTATGCCGCCAACGTTAGAGATTAATAACAAAGCCCTTAATAGGTACTAGAAACACAACATTTTCAGGGTATGTTAAGCAGAAGAGTGGGAACAAGAGGGAAAACATCTTTTAAAAAGACCTTGTAGTTTTTGAGAAAATCAATGTTAAAGTCGGCAGAAATTTCAGTGAAAATCCGCATCAGAATACGGAAATTGGTTGTGGAAAGCGGAACGGGTATCGCTAGCAGTAAGCTGCAATGGCAGAAAGCAGATTTTCCACGGTGGCGGGAAATAGCATTTCTGACCATTCCTAGTCAAGAAGGGGATGGGGAACAGCTTATTCATGGTTATTATCCTTCAAGACATCTATAGAAGTGATCATTACAAGCACAGAACCAATAAAGAGCTAATACTGCAGTTGAAGCAGGGCCGTATGGGGCCCCTCTGGCCCACGGGCCCCGGACAGGTCGAGACCTCTGCAACCCCTATTGCTATGTCACTGCTTCAGATCAGGGTCCACATGCAATTAGCTTTGTCTCCTGAGTTTTCTCTTAGGAGATCATTTTCATATTCCCTGTAAAATAACCTTTAAACATTTTACAACAGAAAAAGTACCCCAAAAGTGGTAAAAAAAAAAGTACTATCAAAATTATTTTGAGTATTTTCTTGCTTGCTGGTGGTTTAAAAGGCATTTCACAGTGGAATAGCTAAGAAGCCATGGGCCCCAGTGCAAGTTTAGCATCGGGGCCCACCAAGCATGCTATAGATAACAATTGATACAACACACCAAAACCAATCAAGAACAACCACAGTGTTAGAGGTGCAAGAAGGGGATGGGGAACTGTCTGTTAATGATTACTACTATTCAAAGCATCTAAAGAAGTGATTATTATCAGAGCAGGAGCAATAAAGAGCTAATACTGTGTTTGAGGGGTGGGCCCCGAGGGGCCCCACTAGCTCAAGGGCCCTGATGTGGTTGCTACCTATGCACCCCCTATTGCTAAGCCACTGGCGTTTTATAACAAGGGCTCATATCCAATCACCCTTTTTCTCCTGAGTTTTCTCCTAGGTGATATTTTTAAACTTGTCAATAAAATGCTTTTTAACCACTTCACCACTGAGGGGTTTTACCCCCTAACCTCCAGAGCAATTTTCACCTTTCAGCGCTCCTTCCATTCATTAGTCTATAACTTTATCATTACTTATCACAATTAAACGAACTATATCTTGTTTTTTCCACCACCAATTAGGCTTTCTTTAGGTGGGACATTATGCCAAGAATTATTTTATTCTAAATGTGCTTTAATGGGAAAATAGGAAAAATGTGGGAAAAAATTCATTATTTTTCAGTTTTCGGCCATTATAGTTTTTAAATAATGCATGCTACTGTAATTAAAACTCATGAAATGTATTTGCCCTTTTGTCCCGGTTATAAAACCGTTTAAATTATGTCCCTATCACAATGTTTGGCGCCAATATTTTATTTGGAAATAAAGGTGCATTTTTTTCAATTTTGCGTCCATCCCTAATTACAAGCCCATAGTTTATAAAGTAACAGTGTTGTACCCTCCCGACATAAATATTTAAAAAGTTCAGTCCCTAAGGTAACTATTTATGTATTTTTTTTTATTGTACATTTTTTATTTTTTTTTTAATTACAAAAAAAAAAAATTTGGTGTGGGAGGTAATGAGTTAATTTTTTGTGTAAAAGTAATTTATTTGTATGTGAAAAATGTTTAGGGTGTAGTTTTACTATTTGGCCACAAGATGGCCACAGTAACTTTTTGTTTTAATGCGACCTCCAAGCGTCCTTCCGGCCGCTTGGAGGAAGTACTTGGAGGCTGGGTAAGTGGTTTTTTTTTTACAATGATCGCGCTGCTCATCGGAGAGCATCGGATCATTGCGGGGCTTAGATCAACGAACGGGAATGGATTTTCCCGTTCATTGATCTCCGGGCGAGCGGCGGGCAGCGTGTTTACTAGCGGCGGGCGGCGTGTTTACGAGCGGGAGCGTGGGCAGCGGCGGGAGCGCGGAAAGTACGGATTTCTCCGTCCCTGGGGGTTAAAGGATGGAAAAAGGGACGGAGAAATTCGTACGGGCGGGGGTAAAGTGGTTAAGCCACCAGAAAGCAAGAAAATGCTGAAAATAATTTTGATAGTACCTTTTCACTTACTTTTTTGGTACTTTTTTAGTTGAAAAGTGCTGGAAAGTTATTTAAAATAGAAAATGAAAAATTATCTCCTAGGAGAAAACTCAGGTGAAAAAGAGAATTGCATATGGGCCCAGGTGTTTTTGTGGTTACACTTGTTATGGGTGAGAGATCCTGATGGCCAAACTTGTTTTATGACCCTTGTGAGATGCGCCCCAAGGCTGTGAAGGGCGCCAGGGGGAGCCAAGGGAATAGATGCGAATATTGGGGGGGGTTCTGATTCCGTAGCTGCAGATGGCCTTGAGACCATTCATTATCCCTGCCCTCATTATTTAATCCTCAGCACTTTCTGCAAACGGAGTGAAAAGTTAAAGCTTGAATCACAGTTTTGTAATCAAAGCCCAACATATACATTTTTTTTTACCCCCCTGAATCCTCACCTCATTTGTTCACATTTCCCAGCGATCCAATTCATGACTTCTAATAGACGACCAACAGGTAGAGGAGGACTGACACTGCGCTGATATTCTCCATCTGTTTTCTGCTGATAACATAATCCAAGGGGCTGATGGGTAATGTCCTTTAATGTCTCAAACTCTGCAGCTTAATCCACTTGCAAAGGGGGAACGAAACAGCCCTGCAGCCAGCGTTGTCATTTGATAGGAATAATTGCGCACACTCACCTCTCACATAGGCTAGGCAATGAGCCTTCCACCGAACAATCCTCTCCCTGTGATGGATGATACCCGTATTGTAGCAACCGGCATTTTTTTTCTCTTTTTCCCACACAATGCGCAGAAACTATGCTTGCATTGTCTTGGCGGCTTAGGAAAATCCACTTTTTGTTATAACAACAATGCGGAGACTGATAAACGGTTTAATAAATACAATCCCATTAGAAAGCAGTCTTCTGCTTTTATTACAGTGTACATCACTACGACAGGACTTAAGTGTGCTTAAAGGGAACCTGAACTGAGTAACATTGTTTAAAATATACACACGATATACCTGCAAATGAACATTACATACTTGCTTCACCGTCAGTTCCTTTCAGAAGCTCACCATTTTCTTCTAACAATGATTCCTTTCCATTTCTGACAGGATTTTGTCAGAACTGAAATATATCAGTTGCTGTCAGTTATAACTGAAAGGACAACTGATGAGGAAGGTAATGTCCATGTTTCCCTATGGCTCAAGTGGGCGATATTACAGTTAAACAGTATGCTGACCAGGAAGCTGTTATGGGGTAGTAGCTATTTTCAAAATGTAGGAGAGAGAATTCCATTGATCACAGTGAACAAACAGGACACAGGAAAGGAGAAAGAGATTGAGGAGTAGACTACGGGGGAGGTAAGTATGACAGTATTTTAACTCTTAATTTTCAGTTTAGGTTTGCTTTAAAAATATACTGAATCAGCAATAGTCACAGCAGCCATCTGGATAACATGAACTGCATGCCTCTTGTACGATAGTCGTCTGGCAAGTAACAGACGTTTTTAATTTTGTAAGACAAAAGGAGACAATTGAGAGCCACTGATGTGCAATATGTTGAATTAGACAATATCCGATATTTATATGTAGTGAAATGATACTCACAAGGGTGGGCCACCCCCAAGGTATCCACTGTAATTAAATGGCCGGAACAGAGGTGCCAAAATAGAAATATGTTAAAAACAATTTAAAAAGGGAGGTATTGTGGCTGCATGTGGACTTATCATAAGTAATGCTCTATTTCAGGGGTAGGGAACCTACGGCTCGGGAGCCAAATGTGGCTCTTTTGATGGCTACATCTGGCTCACATACAAATCAGTAGGGGCTGATTCACTAAGCTACACTGCTCAAGCAGCAAAAGCTTAGTGTGGCAGCGCAAATAACATTTTCAAAGTAGTGACGCTACTGCTGTAGCATGCACTACTAACTTACTCGGGCTACCCCAAAACGAACAGCTGCTCCAATTGTCCTACTCTGGACCCTGTCAGGTCCAGTGACTTTGTAGGAAAAGATCCCTGCACTTTGATTGACCCAATAGGCTTCATGTCACTTGACAGGCAGCCTATTGCACCAAAGTGCGGGGATCTTGTCCTACAAAGTGAATCAACCCCCAAGTCAGCTAGCTAGTTGTACAAACTGTTAGTCGGTATTTCTCCTGTCTGGCTCTCGGGGAAATTGCTGATGTTGATGTAACCCAAGAGAGGCTGAAGACGTGTCTGACACTTCCGCTGCCCGGAGGATCAACTATGTACACATCACCATGGCAACAGGGACGTGAGCCCTACTGTCCAAGTTTGAAACATATTGTATGGCTCTCACGGAATTACATTTTAAAATATGTGGCGTTTATGGCTCTCTCAGCCAAAAAAGGTTCCTGACCCCTGGTCTATTTGAAGGGTTTTTTGTTCTGCCTCTGCTGGAGCTTGGCTTTCCTTCTATCACTTTTCATTTCTCTCTTTCTTGACTTTCTTTCTCGTTTCCCTTTTTTCCCCTCCTCTTTATTCTTCTGCCCTTCTCTTTTACCTTGGTGAAGCAGCCCCCAAACCTCCCCCCCTTTTTTTTCTCTCACTCTATTTCCGGTGGTCTGCTTCTCCAAGTCTTTCCTACTGGCCATGGCCAAAATGGAGTGTATATGGAGGGCGTCAGGAATTGAAATAGAAGATCACACTAGAGACATTCTGTGATTGTAGTTGTGTAAACCAGTGGCGAGACTAATGTAACCTTATGTCTGAATGATATTTTTCTTAATTCCTGTGTTCTGCCCCCCTTTTTTTTCTATGCAAATTTTATCTAGCAAATGTTTGTACTTAATCTTGTAAAAAATTTAATTTTAATAAAATCCAGCATTTCTTCTTTGCTCTAAAAACATATTTACAGCATATTATACACAACCAGCATTTTTTTTTACTAGGCCAGCATTCAAAGGGTTACACACAGGGCTGGAAAGTTCAGTGCAGAGAAATGTGGATGCATCCGAAGTGTAGATTATGCTATCTTGGGCCATATGCATTTTGACAAGTTGTAAATAAAATGCATTTTAAAACATCAGCAAGCAAACAAATGCTCAAAATAGTTTCGAGAGTACTTTTTCACCTACTTGTAATACTTTTTCCTTTGTAAAGTGCTAGGAAGTTATTTTAAATGGAAGATGAAAAAATATCTCCTAGGAGAAAACTCAGGAGAAAAACTGAATTGCATATGGCCCCTTGTGTTTACTTAATTGTATCAAGTGAGGAATGTGACACATTCTCTGACTGTGGAGAAGCTGCTGGACACAGACAGAGACTCAAAGCATTTCTGCCTTCAATACATAATGAATAAAACTAGTTATTAATAAAATGCAAAGTCAGCTCACAAAGCAAAAAAACTGTACTTTTGGGAACGTATAATTTCTAAATGAATAATAATACCTATGCACAAATGCTAATATGATAACCGTATGGCATGTAAAAAGTAGGAAAACATGTTTTTATTGAATATTTATTGAATATTATGTCAGGGTTTTATACTGCTTTAATAACATTTTTAAACAGAAAAGAGAAGGTATTGGTTGACTTACCTCCCCAAAGACAACTCAGAAAGTGGAGATTCAGCACAAAGAAAACTTTACTCATTAGCTCCAAACAGGTAACGCATTTTGTAGGTATTCACCTGCTTCTTCAGGCAATTAAAGGAGCAGCTTATCTGAGCTCAAAACTAAGAATAGCACCTCTGGAGGTCCTATTTTTGGTTTTGAGCTCAGGTAATCTTCTCCGTACTTGTTTTACACATACGCTTTTTTTCACGTGTAAATGCAAAAAAAATCACATATAGTTTTTAGATTTTCCAAATAAAGGTCTTTAGTATAGCCGCCACGGTTACCTTTGTAAAAAAAATGCCTGATCGACCGTGTCTGATGTCATCACACCGACAGTAAACTCACAGCAAGGTTAGGAGAAAAAGGTGTGTTGGTGTAACACTGTACAATAAACACTCAGTGACACAAATGTCCGACTGTGACACCGTATTTTTTTAAAGGAGACACTGACTGTCTGATATCACCGTCAGTACACTCACAGTAAGGTTAGGTGAAACGGGTGACGTTGTGCGTTGGTCAGTGTTAATCATTCACCAGTGGCGTCGCTAAGGAGCTGTGGGCCCCGATGCAAGTTTTACAATGGGACCCCCCAAAACCCTATACATAACAATTGATACGCCATACAAAAACCTGCCAATGCAATTACAGTGTCAGAGGTGCAAGAAGGGAATGGAGAACAGTGTGTTAATGATTACCACTATTCAAAGTATCTATAGAAGTGATTATTATGAGCACAGGACCAATAGAGAGCTAATACTGTAGTTGAGGGAGGGTCCTTGGGGGCCCCTCTGGCCCAAGGGCCTCGATGAGGTTGCAACCTCTGCAACCCCTATTGCTACGCCCTGTCAATCACTTATGCACAGTGACAGCGGGATAGAATAGTTGATGCACTATATTTCAATGAGTTGTGAAACCAGAAACCATATCTTTAATGGTGTACCACTACAATTCTCATGTATCAATACAAGGATATATGCATAAATGAATTATTTGAGGAAACCAAAAAATTATTTTGAAGATTAACTTAATGTAATATCAAAAGTGAAAAAATAGTTCACACCTCTTCATAAAGATTCATCTTTAATGAAACATCCCATGTTGAACAATAAAGTGCAGAAATCACATGAAGATGATCGGTGGTTTGTTTAAGGCGACAACATTGACTTGTTTCGAGTAGACCCTTCTTCAGGCCTTCATAACCAATCATATACATAAGTGGGGTAGGGGGAAAAAGAGTTGAACTTACCTGGGGCTTCTAACAGTCCCCCGCAGACGTCCTGTGCCCGCGCAGCCACTCACCGATGCTCCGGTCCCCGCTGCCGGTTCACTTCCAGAATTTGCAACTCTAATGTCGTAAACCACTGCTCCTGCGCAGCCGTGTCCTCGCTCCCATTGACGTCACCGGTACAATTCTGCATAGGTGCAGACCGTACTGCACCTATGCAGTATGGTGACGTTAGCAGGAGTAGGAATGCGGCCTCGCAGGCGCAGTGGTTTGCAACAACAGGAGACTCCTCACTGCTGGCCACCCCACCTGTATTGAAAGGACAGAACAATTTTAAGCCATCATTGATGTATATTAGGGATTTTTTGTGGTCCCTGTAAAAGATGTCCAACCGAAGCCTCCCACCTGAATGCTACCTAATTTATGCAATGCCTGCTAGATTTGGTACAGCAGGCAAAGGGTGTATGACAGTATACCTGATTGGCTGACTGGCACCTGCTGACCAGATAAAGGTAGGAAATTGCTTTAGCTGGGAGTGAGCAATTGTGTGTGTTGCAGTCAGCATTCAGTTTAGAGACAATGGGAGTGAATTCCCTGAGAGTGAGAGGTCCAGGGCTCACCCGCATTTTCCTATAGGTATCACATGGTGGTTTGGGGCCCCTAACCAGTGAGAGAGTCCAGGGGCCCCCCGGTTGTAGTGCGTACCAATGTTTGTGATTTTAAATTGCACAGGAATATGGCTGTAACGATTGTGGAACTTTCTCCGTGATCAGCGCACAACGCGTGCGCTGACACGGCGGAAATCCTCCACAAGCATGTAATTGCAGGCACCCAGCAAAAGGTGCTACGCACCTGTAGAGGGAAATTCCTGTCGGCAGATGGTGCTGGGGAGTGCAGAGGAACCAATCCTCTGTACCTCCACAAATGCCAGACAGGAATTGTACGAAGCGCAGAACGCAATCGCAAGAGAGGCAATTGCGAATGAGAACGAGCAAAGGGACAGGTTGTATGTGTGTGTGCGCCAATCCAGTCGCCACCCCGCAATCGCGCACACACAACAGCAGATATGAAATAGGAACGCGATCGCGAGAGGTGCGATCGCCAGACGTGACACAAGGCAGATCAGAATAGAATACGAGGGTAGCAAAGGCACAGCAAATAATACAATGAGAAGATGCGGAAAATAACAAACGCTAGCTAACCGCGAAAACCGCACTCATTCCCAGGAGACAGAACAGAAGGATCCACAGCGCTAGCGAAAAGTGGTTAGCGCGATCCAGAGAGGCAGAACAGAAGAGATAGCTGGTAGCAACCGCTGCACCAGCTATGCTCCAAGAACAGAGATCAGAACGACTTCCTATCGACCACCGCTGGGACAGGACAATCGCAACAGACAAACAAAACAGATAAACAATCCTAACTGCACTAGGGAAATCTGCCTAGCACAGTTTCCAGGAATTACTCTAAGCTGATCTTCAAACCAAGAGCATGGCTGACACCCCACCAGGGGCCTGATTCACAAAGCGGTGCAAAGTGTTTGCACACGAGTGAAAACCCCTTTATCACGCCTAAACTCAGTTTAGGCATGATAAGAAGAAATTCGCGCAAATTTTCCGCGCGCAAAGTTTTGCAGCACCCGGCACTTCGCGCGAAGCTCCCATTAAGCCCTATGGGACTTTGCGCGCGGTAGCTTCGCGCGAGTTAGAGCACAAAGCGGTGATAACTTTGCTAGTGCAAAGGTTATCACGCCTAAAGTCTTTTAGGCGTGATAACTGAGTTATCACCGCTTTGTGAATCGAGCTCCAGGAGTGTTACATAGGACGAATTCCTTCTGACCAGCGAAGCATTGTGGCAAAGACATAGTACTTATAGTACACGCCTCCAATGAATGTGGCCAGGCAATTTGCATGACAACGTATGCAAATTCCTCTGCAAGCACAAGCTGCAAAACTGACAGAAGCTCTTCTTTCCAGAGTCCTGCAGCATGCAAACCTACACAATGGTCAAAAGGCTGTCTACCTGCACAGGCAGCTGAGCAAATCATCACAATGGCATAGGAATACTAGGGGACAAAACGCCTATCAACATCTACGGCAAGTGGAAGTCGTTGTGTACTAAAATGCATTTACAGGTCCCTGGCATATGGATGCAAAAACACAGAACACCTCTTCATGTCTGCAGCAGTCTAAGGGTTAACATATCTGACTGTTACTACAACATGCAGTCAAGGGCATAACTATAGTTCACTGGGTCCCCCTGCAGAGATCATTTGGTGTGGTCTGCCCTGGGGGAAGGGGGGACATGGGCCAAGAGCTAGGGGGCCCAGTCTTGTGCCAATGTAATAATGCAGAAAGCCCCGTGGAAGACTTATACATTACCTGCTCCTGCTGATCGTGTCTCCTCCACTTCTTGGTTAATTAGCTAGTGCTGTGCAGCCAGCCAATCACCATGTGGCTTCAGTCTCCGCATGGGGAGTGTGTTTATTATGTGCAAAAAAATTGGAGAGCCTGCACTTAGTGGTTGCTCTACCTGCTGAAACCTTGCCGCTCTACAACAGAAAGACCGCAAATACTTCATTTTTATAGGCTGTCAGTCTCAAGGAGTGGTGGTTTTAGTGGGGGGTGCAGGTGCATCCACCTGCTTGCTAACTGGATGGCGTCAGTGTAGTGGACACCTACATTTATCTCGCTGCAAGGGGCTGAGCTCCTGCAGAGTGGGGAGATGAAAAAGTGAGGGGGACCCGGATATTGGAAGAGCAGCAGATTGGCAACAATGAACCACTAGATGGGGAGTTTGATTTTTTTTTAAAATACATAAATAGCATCTTTTAACAAAAATAAATATCAACATAATGCATGCATAAAAACTGAATGTCAACTGGGAATTTAAGTTGTGGGTTTCCTTTCTGCTTTATTCATTAATATTCCTTCAATACTTGGTAATCTGGTGATCGGGAATGAGTGCTATTATTAGCAGCAGTGGCGTAGCAATAGGGGTTGCAGAGGTAGCGACCGCATCGGGGCCAGGGGGTCAGAGGGGCCCCGAGGGGCCCTCCCTCAAGCACAATATTAGCTCTCTATTGACCCTGTGCTGTTAATAATCACTTCTATAGATGCTTTAAATGGTAGGGATCATTAACAAACTGTTCCCCACCCCCTTCTTGCACCTCTGACACTGTGGTTGTCCTTGGCAGGTTTTGGTGCGCCGTATCAATTGTTATGTATAGAGTGCTTGGGGGGGCCTTATGTAAAACTTGCATCAGGGTCCATAGCTCATTAGCTATGCCACTGATTAGCAGCAAGCACTCTCAACATACTTACTTCCAAAGGCATGATATTCCTTAGACCAGGATCTCAAAGGTTATCTAGAGCATCTAAAAAAAAACCGTAATAGCACCTCAATTTATGAAAAGAGTGCCTGAACTGACATGTGACATGATGAGATAAACATGTGTATGTAGAGTGCCATTCCAGCATAGAACTAGCCTTTTTTTCTTTTTCTCACTGTAAGGGTAATAAATTCAGGTATGCTAATGACAGTTTCTCTACAACTTATAACAAGAGACTAAACTCTTGCCTGGCTGTGAACAACTTTTTTTTTTCCAGACTCTCAAATGATCAAAGCGACCAATACAGCCCAGCAGGGATATGTGGCTTTATCACCCTGCTCTTAAGGTTGGGCTTTGAGAGAACATCATGGTCTGATAAATGTATGATACATGTATGATATTAATGCTAATAGTAATGACTAAAGTGGTAAAGAAAAAATAAAAAAAGGAGAGAGAGAGGAACAAGTAGTATCAGTAGGGTATTGTACCATGTTAGCCATCAGTAAAAGCAAGAAGTTTTAAATCAGGATGATACTATTTATTGGCTAACTAAAAAGAATAAGAATAAGCAAGCTTTTGGCCTTGCAGCCTTCGTCGGGCTTAAAGCAGTAGGATCAGCCATACTATTCCAGGGAAAAAAACACATATATAAGTAGATAAATACTTGATCTACTTACATAACACATGTATTGTACTGTCCACGTTTTGATTTCAGTGAATGTTATATTGTAAATGACAAGAATTCTGTTCCTGGTGGGGGCCATGTCTTTTGCCCACAGTAAAGGCTAACTCATGATGTCATTTCTGCCCTTTACTTTTTTTCTTGTCTCCTCCAATCACTGAGTCACCTCAGCCTAGCTTGTAAAAACAAGTGAGTATGGGATCAGGTTTGAGATAAGCAGCAGACAGGGAAATAAAGGGAAGAGGAGGAATATATTATAGATAAAAAGAACCTCCAGCATGCAATTCTTTGGCAACGACTACTAAAGAGCCAGTGCGCCTAAGGTATATGATAACTCTAAATCATAACAGCAGAAAACGTTTTAAAAGTTTTGAATGCAGGATTAGCATCTTTATCACTTAATACACTCAGACCAGTTGCTGTTGAAATTTGATTTTTATGGTGACGATACCGCTTTAAATCCTGTTTGCTTGCAGGCTGATGGTACAGACAGCTTTATACATGCAACATCAAAAGGAGATACATAGATTTTTTTTTCAAGCATAAATACATGTCATTAAGATGCCTTAAGTGAAACAGAACATGTAAATGGGGTGGGAGGTTGTTAGCTGAGATAAGAATCCTTCTTTACACCACGCTCACAGACCTGGGAGTTGGACTGACACAGAGGTATCATAAATTATGAGTTCACAAGTTTAGCTATATAGGCTGAGAAAGAGTTTAAATATCATCAGCCTAATACCAATATAAAACGTTTTTTTTTCCTTATTCAAGCCTTTGTCCACCACTTTGAACCAATTTATACATTTTGTTTCTGCTATTAATCGATTATTTGATGTTTTGAATTCACCCTTCAGGGCTGTAACACGAAGATCATACATGCTGTGTCCATTGGAATGAAAGTGTGTAGCAACTTGGAGTTCAGATTTGGTATCTTTAATAGTGTGCCTCTGCCCATTCATACATTTGCGCAGAGTTTGTCCAGTTTCTCCCACGTACATAACTTTGGGGCATTTAGCACACATGATCAGATATACCAGATTGGTGGAGCCACAGGAAAATGTGCCTTATACTCTGTACTCCTGTTGTGAACCTAGTATCGTTAACCTGTCAGTGGAGTAAATGTGTCTGCAGGTCCCACACCTTTTTTGTCAGCAGGGTGATGTTCCGTTTTGTTGTGGCCTATTCAAAGAACTCCTGACAATCATCTGTTTTAGATTGTGTGGTTGCCGATATGACAAGAGTGGAGGTTTAGGGAATATCGTTCTCAGTCTGTGATCCTTGTGTAAAATGGGATGTAGTTCCTTAGCAATCCTCCTTAAGATTTCCAGGTGTGGGTTGTAGGTGACAACCAAAAGGACATGGTCCTATTTCTGGTTTTGCTTATATTTCAGGAGTTCAGTCCTGGGGATGATGTTGGCTTTTCTGATTTCGGCCTCAGCCATGGGAGGACTGTAACCTTGTTTAATGAAAGTGTTCTTAAGGTGATCCAGGTGCTTGTCTCTGTCCATCCTGTCAGAACAAAGCCGGTTGTACCTTATAGCTTGGCTGGAAATTATAGAGTTCTTAATGTGCTTGGGATGAAAACTTTAATATATTAGGTATGTGGGACGGTCTGTAGGATTGTGATACTCAGAAGTTTGTAGGTTGTAACCCCTGATGTATATGGTGGTGTCCAGAAAGTTAATCTCTGTGTGAGAGTAGGTAAGTTTCAATTTGATTGTAGGATGGCGATTTTGGCCATTAAAGGATTTGCATACTGTGGTGCAAATCGTGAACCCATTGCCACGCCCATCTGCTGTAAATACAGGTCCTGTCCAAAAGTGAAATAATTATGAGTGAGAATGAATTTGATCAGTCCAGCAATAGGCTTTACAGGTATGCCCTGACCATGAAGATATTTACGACAGGCCGCAATACCATCATCATGGGGAATGTTCATGTACAGGGACATCCCCCAGTACCTGAGGGAACCATACTGGCCACGATGGACAGTATGGTTCCCTCAGGTACCAGGCCGATGGCTGACATTTTGTTCAGGAGATGGGTGGTATCCTGTATGTAGCTGGGTCTTTTACAGACAAGAGGTTTCAAGATGTTTTCCAGCCACCCTGAGATGTTCTCTGTAAGAGTTCCGCTCCCTGAGATTATGGGCCTCCCTGGGTTCCCCTCTTTGTGGATCTTGGGAAGCATGTAAAAGCAGGCTGTTCTAGGCTCTTCAGGGATAAGGGTCCATACATGTTGTCTGATGTTTGCAGGCAATCTTTTAACCATCCTATTGAGTGTCATCCTCTTTTGTGGGGTCCTCCTGTAATTTGGCATAGTGAGCGGTGTTGGATAATTGTCTTTGTGCCTCCTGGATGTAGTCACTGGTGTTCATTATGACTATGGCACCACCTTTATCCACTGGTTTAATAAGAATGTCCTTATTCTCCCTAAGGGAACTGATGGCCTGTCGCTCCTGTGGTGTTACATTCTGGGCCAGTGTCTTTTTTTTATTCAGGATCCTGTCTGAGATTCTGCGTCTGAATTTGTTGATGTATTTGTCCAGGGTCAGGTTTTCTTCTTCTTTGGGGGTCCATCTTTTTTTCTTTTTTTTTAGATCTGGTGCGTTTTGGTCCATTATCCATTGTATCACAGGCCTCCTTATCATGATAGTGTTGCATGAGTCGCAGCTTTCTGAAAAATTCCTCCATATCTCAACAGAGTGCAATCATGTCTATGGGTCTCGCAGGGCAGAATGACAGGCCTTTGGAGAGTACTGACATTTCAGCTTCAGAAGTCTGTTAAGAGCAGGGGGTCTCAAACTCGCGGCCCGCGGGCCATTTGCGGCCCGCGATACAATATTTTGTGGCCCCAAGGCCCCAGAGCTTGTAGGGGCCCCCAGTGGCTACAAGAGGAAAAAAAAATTTTTCAAATCGGCCTTATAGTTTTTGAGAAAATCGATTTTAAAGTTGCAAAGGAAAAAAATACACATTTAAAAACCCGCCGACTTTAATGGTTAATAGCAAATCCACCTTAAATGCTAGAAACCCTAAATTTGCAGGATATGTTAAGGAGATCATTAGGAATAAGAGGAAAAAACAATTTTTCAAAAAGACCTTATAGTTTTTGAGAAAATCGATTTTAAAGTTTCGAAGGAAAATAGTATACTTTTAAATGCGGTAAATGTCACTTTTAGTAGCAAGCCTAACGGTAGTGTAATTTTACATGTATCAAAAGAAAGAGCAATACATTTCCTGACAGAGTTTCCAGGGGGTCCATACGCAGCCGCAGCGCTTTGGCCAGGTATCGCTATACAGCCGTAATATGGCTGTATGAAGATTCCTGGCATTTTTTCCTATTTTCCCAATTTTTTTTTTTATGTTTAGAGTGGGCGGGCAGAGGCGGCGATCCGCCGCGATTGACGTCAGGAGGGGCAGAGCTGAAGCTGAAAGCTCTGCCCCTTCCAGGAAATGCCGGCGGATTGCCCCCGGGGCAATTTGGGGGCTCTGCAGCCCTCGTTTTGCGGCGGGGACACGTGAACTCCCTTATGCGGCCCAGCCTCATCCTGACTTTGCCTCCTGCGGCCCCCGGGTAAATTGAGTTTGAGACCCCTGGTTAAGAGGAAAGATTCATTACACCTGTGGGTTGCTCTTTTTCTGCTGCTTGTGCATCCAGGCGTCTTCTCTTGATTCTAATGGTGGCCACTAATGATCCAATCTTTTTCATCCAATCTTACCATTTCTCTATAATATAAGGGAACTGTCTAAACTATCCATTCAATACATTCATTCAAGTTACCCTTTTACTACATTGATTTGGAAAAATTGGATGAAAAAGATTGGATCATTAGTGGCCACCTTTAGTCTCTGAAGTTTTTTCTTATTTTTTTCTTTTTTTCTTTTTTTTGTTGTTGTTAATTAGGAATCTCTGTAGTTTCCTCTGTAGTTTCCTATAGAAGGTTTGCAGTTTTTCCCATGCTCCATTGGGGTCATCATTCAGAGACAGTTTCAGGCTCTGTACCTCATCCTTTGTAATCCTCTTACGGTTATAGCAGACTTTTACAAGGTTATTCCGTATTCTCTCCTAGCTCCTCCTGCAGATTTCTTCTGCAAACCTGCTATTGTATATATGCAGGGTGGGATTCTGTATCCTTAGTCCTTGAGGTATAAGTTTTTCCTTTTTGCATGTAGTCAAGAAAAAGATGACGTTGTCCAGTTGTGCAAGTTTCTTCAGGTCTTTCTTTAGTTCCAGGAAAGTGCGGTACATTGCGGTATCTTCAAGCATAGTAGTAGCAGTAGGGTAGCAGTAGAGAGGAATAAGGAGGAAAGAAAAAAAGGTAAAGGAATAAGGAGGTAAAGAGAGAAGTGGCCACCAGTAGCAGAAGCTTAACTTATCTCAATTAGTCATTATGAGTCAAAGTCCAAAAATGTATATACTCGACCATCTTTCGTCCCTTCCCTCACAGCATTCAAAGAAATCAGGTCAGAGTGCCATAATTCCATAAAGTCTGTTAGCCCTACTTGCCATTCTTCCAAATTTGGTATTGATCCTTTATTTTTCAACAATTAATTTTCTTCCAATCAATGAACATACATATGTCTAGTAGGTCAGGGACGATATTTGAAGAAGCTGATAGGTCTACCCAAAAAGAGGGCCATGCTATTCTTAAAAGTAATGTCTTTTTAGTGTTCTGACGTAAGACAGCCTCAATATCCTTCCAGAAGTTGGATGAGAAGACAGGACCACCAAACCGCTCAAACAGTGTGAAAAAAAAGGGTGCGTAGCTATTATTTTCAGTTTGTAAAACTATTTATCATGACCTAGGCCGCTTTATGGTTCTCGTTGAGAAAGTGAATGGGGTGCAAACAACTCTGGCAAATCTCTATGCTCCTAACTCAGACTAAAGTCCTACAATTATTTCCTAAAAAATTAAAATCCGTTTCCAAAGGGAAAGTTATTTTTGGAGGTTACTTTCATATAGCATTAGGTCCCTGCCTAGAAAACTCCCTTGCAGAGAACAACTTTTGAGCACACGGAATAGTTAAAAAGGTCAATCGTTCATAGATTGTAGCCCTGAAACACTAAAAGGCTGTGGGATTCTTAAGAAGTAATATTAGGAGTAGGAAGATAGACATTATTGTTTATCGCATTTCGTTTATTTTCAGTTCAGGTTTACCTTAAAGGGAACCTAAACTGAGAAGGATATGGATTTTTCCTTGTAAAATTATGCCAGTTGCCTGACTCTCCTGCTGATCATGTGTTTCTAATGCTTTCCGCCACAGCCCCTCAACAAGCATGCAGATTAGGTGCTCTGACTGAAGTCAGTCTGGATTAGCTGCATGCTTGTTTCAGGTCTGTGATTCAGCCACAGGTCAGCAGGGCTCCCAGGCAACTGGTATTGTTTAAAAAGAAACATCCATATCCCTCTCAGTTAAGGTTCCCTTTAAGTTTCGCTGTCAGTCTAAATTTAAGCTAGATACAGCAGTTTCATAAAGTCGTTGCTAGCAATGTAATATATTAATTTAGCAGCAGAGGGCAGCAATGTTCCACTGTTGAAACAAATTTGTGCCATAATATCTGATATTTGCACTCAGCCAGCTTGTAACAAAAGACAATATATTTCCAATGTGTAATAAAAGAAAACATAAAAATGTGAAAACAATAAGTTACAGATGTGATACATTATCTAAAATAAAAACTACAGCTTAGTGCTGTGATACTATTTTAGTTGCATTAGCAAAAAGAAAAATAATTAAAAAAATGATCACATGTAGTACTCAGACTTAGTCAAAGATAACATAATTGAACACAAAATGCAGTTTTAAATGATGGTTTTTAGGGATGGGACGAATCCACAATTTTTTCGAATCCGAATCCGAATCCGAATCTGAAAAGGTTCTCGAATATCTCGAATCTTTCGAATCCCGAATCTAACGAATCCTGCACATAAGAATTGTGCGATCCGTGGTATAGTTGCCCGCAGTATAGGTACCCAGGCATAGGTAGTGAGGTAAAGGTGCCTTCAGTATAGCTAGCTAGGTATGGGTGCCTTCAATATTGGTAGCTTTCAGTATAGGTAGCAAGGTATAGGGGCCTGCAGTATAGGTAGAAAGGTATATGGGCCTTCAGTATAGGTAGCAGGGTATATGGGCCTTCAGTATAGGTAGCAGGGTATATAGAGGCCTTAAGTATAGGTAGGTATGTAGGTAGGTATAGGGGCCTTTAGGTAGGTAAAGGGACCTTCAGTATAGGTAGCAGGGTATAGGGCCTTAAGTATAGGTAGGTATGTAAGTAGGTATAGGGGCCTTTAGGTAGGTAGGTATAGGGGCCTTTAGGTAGGTAGGTAGGTACGTATAGGGGGCCTTTAGGTAGGTATAGTGGCCTGTAGGTAGGTAGGTATAGTGGCCAGTAGGTAGGTAGGTATAGTGTCCTGTAGGTAGGTAGGTAGTTAAAGGGACCTTCAGTATAGGTAGCAGGGTATAGGGCCTTAAGTATAGGTAGGTATGTAGGTAGGTAGGTATATGGGCCTTTAGGTAGGTAGGTATAGGGGCCTTTAGGTAGGTAGGCACGTATAGGGGGCCTTTAAGTAGGTAGGTAGGTATAGAGGCCTGTAGGTAGGTATAGGGGCCTTTAGGTAGGTAGGTAGGTACGTATAGGAGCCTTTAGGTAGGTAGGTAGGTATAGGGGCCTTTAGGTAGGTAGGTAGGTACAGTAGGTAGGTACGTATAGGGGGCCTTTAGGTAGGTATAGTGGCCTGTAGGTAGGTAGGTATAGTGGCCGGTAGGTAGGTATAGTGTCCTGTAGGTAGGTAGGTAGTTAAAGGGACCTTCAGTATAGGTAGCAGGGTATAGGGCCTTAAGTATAGGTAGGTATGTAGGTAGGTAGGTATAGGGGCCTTTAGGTAGGTAGGTATAGGGGCCTTTAGGTAGGTAGGCACGTATAGGGGGCCTTTAGGTAGGTACGTATAGGGGCCTTTAGGTAGGTAGGCACATATAGGGGGCCTTTAGGTAGGTAGGTATAGAGGCCTGTAGGTAGGTATAGGGGCCTTTAGGTATGTAGGTAGGTAGGTACGTATAGGGGGCCTTTAGGTAGGTATAGGGGCCTGTAGGTAGGTAGGTATAGTGGCCGGTAGGTAGGTAGGTAGGTACGTATAGGGGGCCTTTAGGTAGGTATAGGGGCCTGTAGGTAGGTAGGTAGGTAGGTAGGTGTCGCCCCCCCCCCCCCCCCCCGTGCCTCCTCCGCTCATTCCCACGGCCTCCTCCGTCCCCCGTGCCTCCTCGCTCGCCCCTGCATAAGTATCAACTCACCTGTCCAGTGGAGCGCAGAGCGGCAGACCTCGTCGTTACTTCTCGGTTCCCTCTAGTGGCCGGACCGGCTTTTACTGATGACGTCATTGTAAAAGCCGTCACTAGAGGGAACCAGGAAGTCAGCGAGAGGTCTGCCGCTCTGCGCTCCACTGGACAGGTGAGTTGATACAAAGTATGCGGGGCGGGCGGAGGAGGCACGGGGCGGGCGGAGGAGACGCGTGGGGGGGTCGGAGGAGGACGAGTGCGAGCGGCGGATGCGCGGCGATGCAGCGTCGGGATTCAGGGGATCCGTAAAGTGGAAAATGGCGTCGGGATTCGAATCCACAAATCTCGAATATTTCCCAATATTCAAGGGATTCGTGGATTCGCCGGATTCGTCGTCCCATCTCTAATGGTTTTTATTATTTTGTGAGAAAAAAAACTCAAAATCTACATGGCCCTGTGTGAAAAAGTGATTGCCCCCCTTGTTAAAAAATAACTTAACTGTGGTTTATTACTGCCACACCTGTTTTAATCAAGAAATCACTTAAATAGGAGCTATCTGACACAGAGAAGTAGACCAAAAGCACCTCAAAAGCTAGACATCATGCCAAGATCCAAAGAAATTCAGGAACAAATGAGTACTGTAATTGAGATCTATCAGTCTGGTAAAGGTTATAAAGCCATTTCTAAAGCTTTGGGACTCCAGCGAACCACATTACCCACAAATGGCAAAAACATGGAACAGTATTGAACCTTCCCAGAAGTGGCCGGCCGACCAAAATTACTCCAAGAGCGCAGAGAAAACTCATCCGAGAGACCACAAAAGACCCCAGGACAACATCTAAAGAACTGCAAGCCTCACTTGCCTCAATTGAGGTCAGTGTTCACGACTCCACCATAAGAAAGAGACTGGGCAAAAACGGCCTGCATGGCAGATATCCAAGACGCAAACCACTTTTAAGCAAAAAGAACATTAAGGCTCGTCTCAATTTTGCTAAAAAAAACAACTCAATGATTGCCAAGACTTTTGGGAAAATAGATTGTGGACCGACGAGACAAAAGTTTAACTTTTTGGAAGGTGCGTGTCCCGTTACATCTGGCGTAGAAGTAACACAGCATTTCAGCAAAAAGAACATCATACCAAAAGTAAAATATGGAGGTGGTAGTGTGATGGTCTGGGGTTGTTTTGCTGCTTCAGGACCTGGAAGGCTTGCTGTGATAGATGGAACCATGAATTCTACTGTCTACCAAAAAATCCTGAATGGCTGAAGAAAAACAAAATGAAGACTTTGGAGTGGCTTAGTCAAAGTCCTGACCTGAATCCTATTGAGATGTTGTGGCATAACCTTAAAAAGGTGGTTCATGCTAGAAAACCCTCAAATAAAGCTGAATTACAACAATTCTGCAAAGATGAGTGGGCCTAAATTCCTCCAGAGCGCTGTAAAAGACTTGTTGCAAGTTATCGCAAACACTTGATTGCAATTATTGCTGCTAAGGGTGGCCCAACCAGTTATTAGGTTCAGGGGGCAATTTCTTTTTCACACAGGGCCATGTAAGTTTTGAGGTTTTTTCTCACTAAATAATAAAAACCATCATTTAAAACTGCATTTTGTGTTCAATTATGTTATATTTGACTAATAGTTAATGGTTTTTGATGAGCAGAAACATTTAAGTGTGACAAATATGCAAAAGAATAAGAAATCAGGAAGGGGGCAAATAGTTTTTCACACCACTGTATATTGAAGTGGAGCCCCAAAAACTACCAAGGACAGCTGCAGAGTCAGAAAGGTGTAATCAGACCAAGGAAACAGTTTGTTAAGGATTGCCACTAATCCAATGCACATATAGAGGTGTTCATTACCAGCCTAGCACAAATTAAAAGCTAATAAGAAGAATGAAGCAGGACCCCTAGTGGGCCCCTCTGGTCCAGAGGCCCGCTACAGTCAAACATTTCAAACATCTGCATCCCCTATTGTTATGCTACTGTGGAGCTCCATAAGCGTGCAGTGTGTCTACTGAGCATGCTTCAGGAATGTCAATGTGAATATTTGCAATATATTACAATTATTTTGCAATTTCACAATACAAACTTGGAATCTACAAAATCTGGAATTTGAACCATAGGGAAACAATACATAAAATACTGCTTAAGTGGTTCTATACTCCACAAAAATTAGCAACATTTGGTAGCTCTTCCTCGTCTCATTGTTGGAGACAATGCAGGGAGAAGAAATTAGTGACTACTGGACCTCAATATTTAGTCTTATTGGTAAGATCCTAAACAAACCAATAAAGCCTTGTGCTAAACTAGTTCTTTTACATGTAGGATTATTATTATTATTTAGTATTTATATAGCGCCGACATCTTCCGCAGCCCTGTACAGAGTATATATAGTCTTGTCACTAACTGTCCCTCAAAGGAGCTCTCAATCTAGTCCCTACCCTTTCTGTAAAAACAATCCTAATTGAATTAAAATCAATAATCATCAATTCATAATTTTCACCTCTATTTATGATAATTTTTCTAATGGAAACTGAAAGTTTTTGCAAAACTGATTTACAAGATTCTCAAGATTGGAAGCTTGACGAAAATCTTGACAAACTGCAAGCGATGATATTGCTCATCCCTAGTTGTTAATTAGGGAGGCAAAGCAATTTTATTGAAATACAGCTATCCCTACAGTGGTCACCCAATCCAGGGGCGTAGCTGGGGGAAGCAGTCACTGAAACCGCAGGGGGGCCCACAGCTGTGAGTGGGAACCCAACTAATAACCTTCCCTTCCTCTGATACAGGGGACTATACTTCAGATCAGGTGTTTTTGTGGCTACACTTGTTATGATTATGAATGTGAAGATTATGATTTCCACACTTGTTTTATGACATGTGTAAGATGCCCCCCCCCCCCCCGCCCCCCCAGGCTGTGAGGATTACCTGGGGTAAGCAAGGGTGTCACCCAGGGGGGTTCCTAGCCCCAAAGATCAGTGGCACGTGCCCCGGATCTATTCTGGGGTGCCCCGCATTTCCCCAAGGCAGAGTGAGGCAGTACCCTTCCCTGGCCACTTGGTCTCCAGATTCTGCAGACATTGCTTCTGGGCTTCTCCACTTAGTGTTTGAGAAGGATTTAACCCTCCTGGCGGTTTGCTAAAAAATCGCCAGGGGGCAGCAAATCTTTTTTTTTTTTTCTCATGTAGCGAGACAAAGTCTCGCTACATGATAGCCGCTACATGATAGCCGGCGATCGACGATCAGGAGATCCCGTTCAAAGAACGTGATCTCCTGGAGGGCTTCCCCCGTCGCCATGGCGACGGGGCGGGATGACGTCACCGACGTCAACGACGTCGTGACGTCATAGGGGATTCCGATCCACCCCATAGAGCTGCCTGGCACTGATTGGCCAGGCAGCGCACGGGGTCTGGGGGGGGGGGGGGGCGGCTGTGGCGCGACGGATAGTGGCGGATCGGCGGGTAGCGGCGGCGATCGGGCACTGCACGCAGCTAGCAAAGTGCTAGCTGCGTGCAGGAAAAAAAAAAATTATGCAAATCGGCCCAGCGGGGCCTGAGCGGTGCCTTCCGGCGGCATAGCCCGAGCTCAGCTCGGGCTTACCGCTAGGAAGGTTAAACTTTAGAGCTCCTAGCATCTGATTGTCGGATGCTAGGGGGAGAATCGCCAGCTACAGAGAATCTCTCCAGACTTGGACAAGTCTGGAGAAATCCTCTGTAGCTGGCGATTCTCCCTCTAGCATAGATGGAGGAGATGAGTAGTTCCTCCCGCTGTGCTACTCTGCTGGGAAGGGGGGGGGGGGGGGGGTTCGGGAGGGAGGAACAGTGAGGTCACACAACAAGGATGCATGCTCCCTATGGAGGCTCGACAGCTTTCAGCATGTTATTATAGCACCCAGCATGCCCCGTAGAGGCATCGTGCAGCACCCAGCATGCCACATAAAGGCTCTACAGCACTCAGCATGCATTTTTTTTGTAATAATGAAGAGGGGGCTTCATCCAAAATGTTTCTGGGCAGGCCTACTTAGACCGCTGTTAAGTTCATGTAAATTTTGCTCCACCCATGACCACACCCACATTCTGGTTCATGGCCACACCCATATTCGGCTGGAGTGCCCAAAAGTGCCCCGGATCTCTTAAGATCCTAGCAACACCCCTGGTGTCAACATTGGGGGCCCCATTAAAGTTTTGCACGGGGGCGCCCATGATTTGTAGTTACGCCCCTGACCCAATCTGTATATTTAATTGAATAACAGAATTATTGATCTAGATTTTAAAGTAAGGCAGGGGTCAGACTTGAGAAAATCCGCAGACAAAAAAAACGGAATCGCAAATAATGATAGTCTATGGTGCTGCTGCGTTTTCCGGAGGCATATGCGATTCCCGCATAACGCATGCGGTTTTCAATAGAATTTAATGGATATCGTTAAATAAAAAAAAAACCACTCGTTGAAACACTGCAAATCGCACAATTGTACGTCAAAATGCTCGTGGGGAATCGTCTGCTATTCCAAAAGATGCAAGTGTGACCCCCTTTCTGACACATGGGGCTCGATTCACAAAGCGGTGATAACCCAGTTAAAGACTTTAGGCGTGATAACCATTTTTATCAAGCCTAAACTCAGTTTAGGCATGATAAGTTTAGGCATGATAAGTTTAGATAAGTTTAGATCGCGCGCAAAGTCCCGCACGCAAAGCAGCGCCATTAAACTCTATGCAAAGTGCACCAGACTTTGCTAGCGCAAAACTTTTGATCAGCTGTGCACTGCGGTGCTAACCCAGTTGGTGCTTAAAGTTATCACTCCTAAAAACTTATCACACCTAAACTTATCATGCCTAAACTTATCACACCTAAACTTATCACACCTAAACTTATCATGCCTAAACAGAGTTTAGGCGTGATAAAGGGCTTTTCACTAGCGTGCTAACTGTTAGCACCGCTTTGTGAATCAGGCCCATGGACTTGCCACGGTGTGATTCTACTGTTATATTCTTCCTTTCTGCCTGTTATTATCCTACATGGAGGGGAAAACCCAGGATTTTCAAGGGGAGGATTCCTCAAAAGGTCTCCCTCAGTCACGCATAATATCCTACCTAATAAAAGCTAACTGTCGCTGCGTCCAGCAGTTTTGTCCCTGTGTCCCAGGAGTTTTGTTACTGCGCATGCTCGCAGTAACTGACAGCTGGGACCAGGGAGCTGGACGGGCGAGCGAGGTGGGCGGGTGCGGGCGAGCAAGGTGGGCGGGTTCAGGCCTGTGTCGGGCGCGCTGGGCGCACGCTCGGCGCGCGGCGGATGCATTCACGCACATGCGCAATGGCGGTGGCGGCCGTAGACCTAGAGCCCGTTTTTTAAATGGGCTGGGTCTACTAGTAATATAATAATATGGTAGGATATCATGCTGGGTACACATAATGCAATTTCCTTTGCCACTGACAGGATCTGACAATTATTTCCTAAATGTCTGATCTGTTCCTGATGGACAACTGGATTGATTAGGAGCAGTGTGGATACAGATAATAATGACAGCCGACATTGGTAATGAAGGGGAAAGTGAAGCATTCAGGGCACAGGGCTCATACTTGACTCTGTTAAGTTCCCCAGAGCTGCTCCATGCTCTGTATACACACTACTGCTCCATGCTCTGCCCTCCCACATAGGCCTCACTTCACTAAGCTTTATCAAACACTTTATCAAAATAAAATCTAATTTTGAATTCACTAAGGTGTTATAGATTTATTGAACGTTTTATCGATAAAACATTAGATAAATCTTTAACACCTCAATGAATTCAAAATTAGATTTTACTCATGAGGTAAATTATCAAACGTTCGATAAAGTGTTTGATAAAGCTTAGTAAATTGAGGCTATTGTGCATTTTTACTAGAGGTGAGACAGTGAATCCCTCAAATCCACAAATGCCTTGAATCTTGTGAAATATCTGAGATTTGTGGATTTGAATCCCGATGTCATTTCTGCGATGAAAATCCAATGAATCCCAACGTTGCATCCCCGTGCCTCCTCGTCCCACTTCCCCGTCCTCCTCCGCATAGATACAAGTAGAGCCAGCACCTGCACACCATCAGAGGCCACACAGGAGCACACGTGGACAGCGGAGTACACATGGGGGGCAGAGGAGGTCACATGGGGGCAGAGGAGGACACATGGGGGGCAGAGGAGGTCACATGGGGGCAGAGGAGGACACATGGGAGCAAAGGAGGACATATGGGGACACAAGAGGACACAGGAGGACATGAGTTTGGATTACTATGTTTCTCACACAGATCTCACAATTCTTATGTACAGGATTCATTAGATTTGAGACAAGATTTGACAAAGTTTCGAGATATTTGAGAACCTTTTTGGATTTGCATTTGAAGACATTTTGGATTCGTCCCATCGCTAATTTTTATTTACTTTCTCAATTGTAAATAGGAATGTACAAGGTCCACTTTCCCTCCTTTGTTGTCTATGTATGTTTGTCATTTGTAATCTCTACTATGTATTGTTAATCATTGCACGTTATAAATGAATAATGAAAAAATAATAAAACATTATTTAAACTAAAGTCCGCAGCGAGGGACTTTTCCAAATACTAATTAGATAGAATGATGCAAATAATTGTTTAGCCTTCTTTTAATGAATGCAAAGATCTCAAGAATAAATATAACAAACTGTATACATGGTGTTTTTTTTTTAAACAAATAGCCTTAAAATGTGCAATGTCTGAATTTACTGGCATCAACGTTAAAAACCATCCCGAGATCACCCTCTGGTGGACGTAAGTATCATGACAGGGAGTGCCTACTTCTGCTGTTCAAGGTCATTCTAACAAATCTAAAAATAGGAAAGAGCCAAAAGGCATTTTTTTAAATAAGAAAAAGAAAAACAGCTTGAAAAAAAAAATCAATAAATATGAGTATTCATTTCTTTCTACTCTTGATTGCTTCTGTATTTTTTTCTAATGATATTTATCCTTGAGTCATAGTTTATTGCTGAATGCAGCCTGCATTACCAGCGAGATAGCTTATAAAAATAACGTAAGTACTTTATTTTTAGATGTTCACCAGCATTGATGTGGCTGATGGTCTCTCCACCAGCAAAACACAGACTGCCAGGCTATTCGTAGTGCAGATCCCAACAACCTGGGCTTCACCCTTCCCACAGGGTAAGAGGTGCTGTGCCATTAAAACAGGGTTGTCAGCCATAAAATCAAGTTCCATTTATCCACTGCTCTGTGTTAATTATCAGCCTGCAACCTGACCCTGCATTCATGGCCGGATTTCTGGCAAGGCCAAATAGGCCATGGCCTAGGGCACCAGATAAACAAGGGGCGGCCTGCAGACAGTGGGCATTATTTGCAAGTGTCCAAACAAATGAAAGTGGTCAGGATAACTGCACTATTAGTACCAGCTGGCATCTGCCTGTGCTGTGCTACAGGCAGCTGCAGTCCGTTAACCAAACGTTTGTGAACAGTGTGTGACTAGCAAAAAGCCAGACCTTGTCCAATGACATAGCAGCAGCTCCAGGCAGTTACAGAAGGCCGGGTCTCACACACTTGGTGTGGGGGATGAAAGGACCAGGGGCAGCACCAGCAAATAGTACAGAATACAGAAAGCAGGCTCTCATCACAGTACCCATTTCTTAATTATTGATTGGCTAGCGCTGTTACCCTGGAGACAGCAGTGGGTACAGGACTCACTTTTTCGTGTTGCTGACCCCACCCAATGTCCAATTGTGAGCCACTTTTGACTATGTGTGTGTGGTGGACGGCTCCCACCACGCCCATCACCTGTAGATCGCTTGATTGACCAGTTCCCCCGTGTGACATGATTGATTCACTTCACGTTGCCATGGAGACCTCGGCACTAGCCCCAATAGTGGACACCATCGGCTCAAAAATGTTTGGATGGGTGTGTGAGGAGAGAGGTAGTAGGATACGGTTTCGGATGGGGCGGTTGGTAATAGTCGGCCTTGGGCGGTAAGAAGTACAAATCCGGCCCTGCCTGCATTGCAAGAGTTACAATATAATCATAAATGTTGCTGTAATAAAACATAGCTCAGTAAGCCTGGCTCTATTTGGTACATTGCTTACCAGAAGGAAGTTTGTCATCTCCCCTCCCACATTCCTTCTCTTCACTGATTGGCTTAGAGCAGTTCATTGTGACACAAGGCTCAGAAGAGAACAGCTGCTTAAAGGGGCACTACGGCGAAACATAGACAAATAAGAAGTACTTTTTTTTCCAGAGTAAAATGACCCATAAATTACCTTTCTCCTATGTTGCTGTCACTTACTGTAGGTAGTAGAAATCTGACAGAAGTGACAGGTTTTGGACTAGTCCATCTCTTCATAGGGGATTCTCTGCAAGGCTTTTATTCTTTATAAAGATATTCCCTAAAAAGAATTTTAACAATGATGCTGGTCAGCCTCCCTGCTCACTACACAGTTTTTTGGCAGTTGGACAGAGCAACTGCCATTCACTAAGTGCTTTTGAAAATAAATAAATCCCAGAGAATCCCCTATGAAGAGATGGACTAGTCCAAAACCTGTCACTTCTGTCAGATTTTTACTACCTACTGTAAGTGACAGCAACATAGGAGAAAAGTAATTTATGGGTCATTTTACTCTGGTAAAAACATACTTCTTATATGTTTGCATATATTTAAAATTTTACTATTTTTCGCCATAATGACCCTTCAAATACGTGCTGTGCTCACATGTGTTTACAAAGCAAGCTAGATATGACAGTGCAGTTTCTAGAATAAAAAAAAGAGTAAGGGAGGAAATAACATCAGGATTGGCTTCAGTCAGAAGAAGTAAACATGGAGAATGCTAGGAACAGTGCTTTAACCTGGGACTGCTGCTCACATCCACTACAGGATGAGGCTGGAGGAGAGAGATAAGAAGAAAGAGCAGCAATCGTGATTGTGGCCGGACTTTCAGTCAAACACCAGAATTAGGGATGAGCAGTTGAATTTTAAAGACGATCTGTAAGGGGGAAAAAAGTGCCCCTGTGGGGTACTCACCTCAGGAGGGAGAAGCCTCTGGATCCTAATGAGGCTCCCCCCATCGACAAATCCGCCGACAAGTTCATAACAGAAAAGAACATGGCAGGAAATCCACTACTTTTCCTGGTTAAATATATACAATTTCAATAATAATGGATGGATATATCTGTCATTTAACTGCATTTAAAAAACATTTTACCTATCATAACTTTAAAATGTAAGATTTTCATTCCCCCCACACACTATTCTCCATAGCATACCCGCACATTATGTGATTCTAGCAAGCATAGGGCTTTGCTATTCACCTCTAAAAACTTCTATGCAATTTGCAAACATGTTTTGTCGAGCATTTGCGGTACCACCTAAGGTTCAAGGAAATTCACTGGCAGAGGCGTTTTCTGTCACCCCTAACCTAGGACTAAAAGGAGTCATCAGAGTCTAATGATGTTTCTGACAACAATCTCATAGGATTAGCTGCATTTAGCATGCTTGTTTCAGGTGTGTGACTCAGACACTACTGCAGCCAAAGAGATCAGCAGGACTGACAAGCAACTGGTATTGTTTAAGGATACCTGAGGTGACGTGTGACATGATGAGATAGACATAGGTATGTACAGTGCCTAGCACACAAATAACTTTGCTGTGTTCCTTTTTCTTTCTTTCTCTGCCTGAAAGAGTTAAATATCAGGTATGTAAGTGGCTGACTCAGTCCTGACTCAGACAGGAAGTGACTACAGTGTGACCCTCAATGATAAGAAATTTCTACTATAAAACACTTTCCTAGCAAAAAATGGCTTCTGAGAGCGGGAAATAGATAAAAAGGGTCAATAGTTCATAGATTGTAGCTCTGGCATACTTCAATGAATGTGTAATTGAGCAAAAACAATGAAACAGTTAAAACTTAAAAAGTATATTTAAACAAAATAAAACTGCGGAATATCTTAAAAAGTCATTTTTAGGAGAAGGAAGATAGATACAATTGTTTATTTCATTAGTTTATTTTCGCCTCGGGTGTCCTTTAATTGGAAATAAACATGGCAGCTCCCATGTCCCTCTCACTTTAGTTGTCTTTTAAATTGTTGTTGGCAAAATGTAAAGACTGAAAAATGACAACATTTGTTCTCATCATCAAGGTAAGAAATCTCCTCAGTCATGAAGAGGTTAAAGTAAGACCAACGCCATGGAAACAAGACAGAAGTTACAGACCGGCCATCTGATAGTGTCACAAGGTAGCACCTGCCCAAAATAATTCAATAATTCAGGTACAGGAAAAGTGTTAGAAAGGAATTTCTATCTTTGTATGTGTCAAGGGGATGTTTTTTTTCATTCGCTGTACTTAGCTTAAGTTTCACAGTTAGTAGCTTTAGAAATGTGCTAAACGAGACTGTTCTATGTATAATCTTCATAATGACCACTAAAAATACACTAATGCATTGCATCACTTTATTAAGGAGAATTCCACAGGTGGCCAGCCTTAGGTTTCACAGTGCCTTGAGTGAAAGTAGACTTAAGCTGGCCACTAATGGTCCAATTTCTAGAGAAAGATCGTTCGAGCGATCAGAAATTCTGATCGGATTGGTTGTAAATAATCTCCATTGGTGGACACAATCGATTATGAACGAGTGAAAAAATGTCGCCCGAATGAATTTTCGTCGAACGAAAATTTAGATTTTCTTGGTGGTCGTGATAGATAGGAAGCAATGATTGGTTAGTTGATGGTGTAGTGAACGATTTTTCGTCCGATCAGAATTTCTGATCGCTCGAACGATTTTTTGCTAGAAATTGGACAGTTAGTGGCCAGTGGGGCTTAGTGGGGGTGCCAGGGGGCAGATGGGGAAGAAGACAGAGAGGCTTATTGATAAGTGGATGAGGGGAGGGGGGGCTTACTGAGGGTGCTGGCAGGGCCGGCGCTACCATAGAGGCAAAGGAGGCAATTGCCCCAGGGCCCCAGAGACTGTAGGGGCCCCCAGTGGCTAGAAGAGGAAAATACATTTCAAAAAGACCTTATAGTTTTTGAGAAAATCGATTTTAAAGTTTCAAAGGAAAAAAAAATACACATTTAAAAACCTGCCGACTTTAACGGTTAATAGCAAATACAACTTAAATGCTAGAAACCCTACATTTGCAGAATATGTTAAGGAGATCATTAGGAATAAGAGGAAAAAAACAATTTTTCAAAAATACCTTATAGTTTTTGAGAAAATCGATTTTAAAGTTTAGAAGGAATAAAGTATACTTTTAAATGCGCTAAACGTCACTTTTAGAAGCAAACCTAACGGTAGTGTAATTTTACATATATCAAAAGAAAGAGCAATACATTTCCTGATGGGGTTTCCAGGGGGTCCATACGCAGCCGCAGCGCTTTGGCCAGGGATCACTATACAGCCGCAATATGGCTGTATGAAGATCCCTGGCATTTTTTCCTATTTTCCCCAAAAAATTTTCATGTTTAGAGTGTGGGAATTTTTTTTTTTTTAATTATGTGGGGTCCCCCCTCCTGAAGCTTTTTAACCCCTTGTCCCCCATGCAGGCTGGGATAGCCAGAATGTGGAGCTCCGACCGATTGGGGCTTCACACCCTGACTCTACCAGCTGCAAAAAAGGTCCCTTAATGCCGATTTTTGTTCCAGGGTATCTGTTGGGGGGGCCCCCTAGGTTTATTTTGCCCTGGGGCCCCATTGTTGCATAAACCGGCCCTGGGTGCTGGAAGAGAGGGGGGCTTAGTGAGGGTGCTGGGAATGGATGGGGAGAGAAAAGCTGCTGAGAGTTTGGAGTAGATGTAGGGAGTAAGCTGAAAGAAGAATGAGGCTGAGGGTGGAAGGGGGGGGGGGGGGGAGAGAGAGAAAGAGAGAGAGAGAGAGAGCAAGCAGAAAGGTCAATGACAGTAGGCGAGAGTAACTTACCTCTCAGATCCCCCTTGCTTGCATATGCAGTTAAGCTTTTATCCTGAGTTTTCTCCTAGGTGATATTTTCACACTTAATATAAAATGCTTTTTAAACCACCAACAGTAGAAAAAATATTCAAAAAGTTTTGGTAGCACTTTGATTGTCATCTGCCGGGAACAAGCTGATTGGGTTGCTGGTCCAAAACCTTGCTGGTCGGATGCATCTATTGATCCATCACCAAAGCAGGCAGTGGGTTGGTTGTAAGTAGTAGGCTGCAAGTCTGAAAAATCCAACCCATGTAGGTCTCTTCCCTGTGCTACCTCTGTGCTACACTCACTGTTTATTAGCCCGGCTTTCCTTGCATATGGGGTCATGTGCCGGGCAGATGTAATTTTTTCGGGTGTGCAATGCCGTACAGCTTCGCATCCCACAACTGTGTGATCAACGTTCATTTGGATCCGTATGTATGCGGCACATGAAAATTCTCTTCAAAATGATAAACAACCAGTATATAAGGCAGTGCCGCCCTGCAAGCTGAGCTGATAGTTCGCAGCTTGGTTGGTTTGGCCCGCCATTGTTCCCTTTTTGATACCTGTGATTGACCTCGGCTTTTTACCTGACTATGCTTGATCTATGCCTGCCCGGACCTTTGGCTTGTTGTACCATGTACGATAGCACTCCGCCTGCCCTGACCTTTGACCTGTTAATGGAATACAATTGTCCGCAGCCTGCCCAGAACCATAGCCTGCCTCTGACTCTGATCAAGACATGTGTTGTTTATGTTATCTGAAGCACTGTTTGGGTGACCTTGGTGTGCAACCTGGTGGGCATGAGATAGCAAAGTCCATCAACCCTTGTGGGTCACTTTGGTAAATACCCATGGTCATTTGGGAGTTGCAAGTGACTCCTTAGTAGGGAAGTCAACAGCACACTGAGGATCTTAACACTAAAAGATAAAGAGGATAATACTGTACAAAAACTCACAAAAAAAATGTACTGCATGGCTTGTGATAAATAATACAGAAATAACACCAACAAAGTATAAAACAGCTAAAAACTGTTTAAAAGGTAAGAGGAACTTACCTCAGAATGAACGTAGTTTGGGGTAAAAAAAAAAAAGAGTTTTATTTTTGCAAAAAAAAACACACCAGTGTGTTTCATGGAAGTCAACTCGCTTCCCCAGGTCAGTAAATAACGTCTTAAGGCAAGTATAGCATGGCTTGGAGCGCCTGTCCCTGAAGTGACTTGTGGTATAACAACATGAACATGCTTGGGCATTTTTGGGCATAGGCATTCCAGGCCACTGCCTGGAGTGTCATTGGTCCTAGGGGTTTCCATGCCCCTAAATAAGCTGTACCCCCTAACTAAGCCGCAACCCTAACTAAACCATGCCTACAGAATGAAGGTGTTTGTGTCTCCTTCTGTCCCCCTTTGTGCCTCCTCCTGTCTCCTTGTAAAACCCACAGTCCCTTTTTGCCACCTCTACTCCCCCGTGCATCTGGAGATAAATTAAGGTGAAATGGTGCCCTGGGGGGGGGGGGCTTAGGGGGATTACAGCTGCCCAGAATTCCCCCTAAGGACCAGTGCAGTGTCTGGGAACAGGCATAAGTTTAGACACCAGAATATCTGCAGGTATCCTGCAGCTCACAGCACTGCTCCCTTTCTTTACCTGCTACAGTTGACTTTGGATGCAGCAGCAGCATCTGTATAGAGCATGGAGCAGCAGCGTGTGTATAGAGCATGGAGCAACTCTGGGGAACTTAACAGAGTCAGGCATGAGAACAGCCCTCTGCCCTGCTGTATGAATGCTTCACTTTCCCCTTCATTACCAATGTCAGCTGTCCTCATTATTATCTGTATCCAAACTTCTCCAGGTCGATCACGTTGTGGGTTGGTCAGTCGGACGGGAAATTGCATTATGTGTACCCACCATGATGTCCTACCTTGTTAGTATACTGCATTGTGCGTGGCTGAGGGAGACCTTTTAGGAATCCCTACTTTGAAAATCCTGGGTTTGCCCCCAGTGTGCAATACAATGCAACAGGATTGGCAGGTTGTTTGTATCCCAGGGACTCCCTGTATTATGCTTGCACCTTGTGCAGCACATGGTATGGAGGGGAAGGGGGGGGTGACACAGGACTGCTTACCTGGAGTGGCAAAAAGGCCAGAAATGCCCCTGTAAACATGTACATGTAGTACCAGTCCTCCTTAGAATTTTCCTGGTTTCACCCTTTCTACTGTTTCTCCATTGCAAGAGCTAATAAACCAGTGTCTTGTATTTGCAGCCGGGAGACTCTTCTGTGCTGTGCAGGGCTGCGCAGACAGTAAGTACCAGTTTCGACTGGAGTGCTGGATCCATCTCTGACACAGAGGTGGCACCCATGCAGTTGCGAATTCACATTCCTACAATATACATATATATATATCTGCGCTAAGGACTTATGACACTCCAAAAAGCTGCCAGAAGTAAAAGTCCTCAGATCGACTTCTTCAACATTACTTCTCAAAATACTTCAGCGCTAGTTGGTATCAATATTTCCAATCCACCACCACACCCTTCAAAGTGCAGGCTTAACAAGCGAATGAAAGACCCAGGTTATAAGGTCTAAGCGTTTGTAGTAACCAATCAACGATCAATACTTCTCCACCAAACATAAAGAAATTCTCTCTTCGTATTCCGTTACAGTAATCCTCAGTATAAAACCATAAAAATAGATCTAAGTGTACTCCGTATTGTTTAAAAACATCACCTTTTAATTGCTCAGAAAAAATATCATAAAATTACTCACATCCGGGCCCTTTTCAAAGGGACCCACAATATACAAGCACATTTCAATAATGTAAAATGCCGTTGCCTCACCAACCACTCGTAGGCCCAGGCCCGACCAGTTTCGCTATGGCGTCATCATGGGGATTCGGACGCGATGTACAAAAAAATGCTGCAGACACAAATTTTTTCCAACACAAATCAGATGCAGCCAGGGTCAGATTTCTTGAAAGGCCAAAAGAACATGGCATTGGGTGCTGAAATAGCAGAAGAGTGGCAGGACTTTGGGGGAGATAAGAGGCCACATGTCAAAGTAAATTGTCTGAAGCTGCCCTGCTTTGCTGCACACACAGCCTGAATTCCAGAGTATCCCTTCATCTTCCTTACTTCCTGGTGTACAACAAAACAGTACTATCTCCCGATGATCCCGGGACATACAAGCTTTAGTTTAGCGCCAGGGTTGTAGAGAGCAGAATTTCTGATCCGGTAAGAAGCTTTCCTGCACAGCACATTCACATGAATATCAGCTCCACTTTAGAACTCCATGTGCCAGACAGTATAGCTTGTCAGACTCAGTTAATGATTTGAGCCTTCTGCTGTTTGCGGCAGCGGGCCTTGGGCACTGGAAAGTACAAATACGGCCCTGGATGCAGCTTATTGATTTCAATAAGCTGTCACTTCAGTTCCATTTTCATGTGTGAGTAAACAGACTCAGCCCTAGTGGAAATGGAGATAGAAGAATAGTGAGGGAAAGATGAACAGGTGATTATTTCTCTGTGTGGGAGCTGAAGAAACAGCAACCATGTCAGCGTGACATTACAATTGGGTAAAACTTACCGTAACACCTATTCTGCTTTGCTGTCTCTTAAAGGGAACCTAACCTGAGAAGGATATGGATTTTTCCTTTTAAAATAATACCAGTTGCCTGACTCTCCTGCTGATCGTGTGTCTCTAATGCTTTTAGCCACAGCCCCTCAACAAGCATGCAGATCAGGTGCTGTCTAAATCTGGGACTAATAACCAATGTAATTTGATCTCTCAGCAGTGTCAGCTCAGGAATCTGGGCTGCCTAGAAAGATCAGTTAATTTGTAAACACAGGATGTTAACCCTATGTCCGCTTCCATAAAAGCAGGAAGTAGACGCGGTTCAGATGTATCGCAGGCTTTGTATCAGCTGTAACAAAGAAATATTTTTCTTTAAAGGGACACTTAAGTCAAACAAAAAAAAATGAGTTTTACTCACCTAGGGCTTCCAATAGCCCCCTGCAGCTGTCCGGTGCCCTTGCCGTCTCCCTCCGATCCTCCTGGCCCCGCCAGCAGCCACTTCCTGTTTCGGTGATAGGAGCTGACAGGCTGGGGACGCGAGTGATTCTTCGTGTTCCCAGACACATTAGCACCCTCTATGCTGCTATATGGTATATGATATATGCTATAGCAGCATAGATGGCGCTATTGTGGCCAGGAACGCGAAGAATCACTCGCGTCCCCAGCCTGTCAGCTCCTGTCACCGAAACAGGAAGTGGCTGCCGGCGGGGCCAGGAGGATCGGAGGGAGATGGCGAGGGCACCGGACAGCTGCAGCAGGCTATTGGAAGCTCTAGGTGAGTAAAACTAATTGTTTTTGTTTGACTTAAGTATCCCTTTAAAGGTTAGTATGCTGTTGTTTTTCTTTTAGAGCAGAGAGGAAGTTCTGAGCTCAGGTCCGCCTTAACTCACTAAGGGGTAAAAATATAACAGATGGTGTATCTCTTCATTTCCAGATTCAGTGAATGGAATGAATAGAAAGCATATGTTTTATTTTTTCTCCCCTTTTCTTTAATTAATTGGTTGATTTGGCAGGCAATGGGTGACTCGTCACATTATTTCAGACTGAGAGTGGTGGAGATATTTCTTGCTTATTTGAGATCCCTGTTACTCTGGTCACATGATTGCACGAGCCCTGGCTTGTTAAAAGAAACACTCACCACTACTTTTCAGATGCTCTTTTAGGCCTTGTTCACATTGTGTTCCACTCGTGTTAGCGTTCGCGTTGGGTTTTTTCTTTGACCCAATTTATTTTTCGATTCCTGGCGCTTGGGTGGGCGTAACGTTTTTGTGAAAAGCGCTTTTTTCCAGAGCATTTTTTTAATTCACTCCCTGACGCAAGTCAGGAAGTGAAATCGTTGACCCGGAAAAGAATAAATACAATGTATTTATTCTTAAAAACGCAAATGCAATCACTGTACAAATCGATTTTGTGAGCGTTTTGCGTTTAACCTATACCTTCTATTAAGGCAAAATCGCCTCAAAAATGGTGCATGCAACGCTTCTCTGAGTAGATCGAAATCAGATGTGGACTCTCTCACAGAGAATCATTGCACAAGCACTTTCAGGGCGCTTTTGAAAAATTGCCAGCACTTAAGAAAATCACAAGGGCTGCCAAAGATGCCAAAGTGTGCTGCACCCCGCAGCACACTTTGGCATCTTTGGCAGCCCTTGTGATTTTCCTCCCATTTCCTCCCATCCCCAAAGAAAAAAAAAACCTGAAAATTGTGCCTGCCCCAGTATAGGTGAAAGCTGTGCATCCAATGCAAAGTAGGCCCCCTGCCTCCCCATATAGTTGCCTTATGCAACTGCCCTACCCCACTTGGAATGGAAAGCTATGTCCCCCTAGTAAGATCCTCCCTCCAGAGTCATTCCCGATAGTATAGGAAGCCAGAGTCATTCCCAACAGTATAGGTAGCCAGAGTTGCCCCTCTCTCACCTTTCCAGGCTCAGCATCTTTAGCTTCTTCTCCTCAGTGCCACCTAGGGCCCACACATCAACCATCTCTCATCATGTGACTTGCATGCACATACAGACAAGCTACATAATGAAAGACTCCACGCCACACAGCTATGGAGACCGTCTAGAAGAGTCACTGGAAAAGAAGCTGAGCCTGCAAGGGAACCTGGAGAAGTGAGTTTTCCATACTGACCGCAACTCTGCAATTATCACGGCCAGGGGAGGGATGGCAATCAGGGGAGGGGAGGGGGCACTTCTGGGAACACTCACGACTCTGTCCCTGGCTTCTATTATACTTTACATTCTACTAACAGCAAGCCTGGAACCTCTTTAGTAAATTCAACCATTAGACCAAGTCACACCCGTGATACTGAGGAAACCTTCATGAAAAAACTATTTAAAACTTAAAGAGAAACTCCAACCTAGAATTGAACTTTATCCCAATCAGTAGCTGATACCCCCTTTTACATAAGAAATATAAGGCTTTTCACAAACAGACCATCAGGGGGCGCTGTATGACTGATTTTGTGCTGAAACCCCTCCCACAAGAAGCTCTGAGTACCGCGGTACTCTGGGCAAACTGCCACAATGTAACAATGTTCACAGACAGGAATTAGCTGTTTACAGCTGTCTCTAACAGCCAAAACAGCGAGGAGCAGCTACATAACCTGCCCACAGTAAAAATGTCACCATGTAATAAATGTCAGAATGTAAATCGGGGAGAGGAAAGATTTTACAATGAGCAAACACTGACTAAATCATTTATACATAATTATGGTAAAAAATGAAGCACTTTTTTTTACTACATTATTTTCACTGGAGTTCCTCTTTAAACCTAAAAAAGACATAATCAGGGTTTTTTTTATGTTGGTCCTATCTACCACTATTTCCAACTGTAACATGTCATCATGGTAGTTTCATAAGTGCATTCTTGTAGTGCAAATTCCTCCAAAAGCTTCTGATGAAAATTTGATCACCTATCAGATTTTTGAGAAAATACCAAATGAAGTCAGCCAAAGCAAAAGCAATGCAGTCTGGAAGATTGTCCAGGGAAGTTTTTTTTATGCTTATAGCATAAAGTAATTAGGTGCAGATCCCAAAACTTTGTGCATTGATAATTAATGCAAATATATTACAAAATTTCCCATCAACTGTCCTATTCCCATCCAGTGCCCCAGGGTAGCTCCACTGCCGGTAATTGGGGTTAACTCCTGGAGTGAACATTAACTTTGATTATAATAGTTACAATGAGCAGCTTCCTGATGGTCACTCGCGATGGTTGATGAGATGCTGACAGTTCTGTCTTGCATGCAAATTTCATGCTAATTATATGCAGCTTGGAATTGGGCCAGCCCTCTGAATCTGACTGACCCACTTTGAAGTTGCCTACAATTAACATGACATTTGCATAGGAGCCAGAATTATTTGCATCTCATTGACCATCTTTAACTCATTTTTAGACCTCAGTCCGCAGATCTCGTTGTGCTGTAAATTCTTGGAATGCTTTGAGGTCTCTCTACTGAGCAGAAAATATAGAAACTGAAAGCATAAGTTCTCTGTTATTGTCTCACACTGCCCCCTAGTGACAAGTGGCCATAAATACACATTATACAAGTACTAAGTAGAAGCAGGGAAATGTAACCAATAAGAAATAAAAAAAATGCTAAAATAAATTGGCCTGGAGCACTTGCAAGCCTCTAAATAAATTGACTGTTAACTACCTAACGACCACGGCACGCCGATGGGCGTGAACGAGGCGGCACCCCAGGGCCGTCTAATGCCAATAGACATTAAGTCCCTGGGCAGGGTTTTGCAGGAGAGCATGCGCGTGCATCTCCGCTTGAATGACGGAGCTCCACTCCGCCATCAGTCTCCCAGGGGTGATCGCCGCTAGGAGACAGTTAGACGCAAAATGCCGTCTATTTACACTGTACAGAGCGCTGCGATCTATGGTAGTGCTGTACTGGGGACAGCCTTGAGACACGGGTGTCCCCCTGGGAGACACAGGAGCGATCGTCTCTTATTGGCTGATACCTTTGACAGCCGATCGCACTGATTGGCTGGCAGGGGAGGGAGGGAATCAGAGCCCACCAACAGAAAGCTCTGTTGGTGGGCCGAAAGGGGAGTGGGGGAATCACTCGTGGGCTGAGTTGTACAGCCCTGCAGCGAGCCCTTAAAGCTGCAGTAGCCTAAATTGTAAAAAATAGCCTAGTCACTAGCGGGGTGTAAGCCTACGGTCCTCAAGAGGTTAAAGGGCTAATGGTCACTGTCAAAAATGCTAGATTACAAACAGTCGATCTTATGTAAAATGGGGCAAAAATTTATGTGAGGCCCCTTACATTTTCACAATGTAATGACAGTAAACTTGTGACCTGTAAAGTTCATGACTTGTGGAGCCCCTGACAGACTTGCAGCCCTGGGCAACTGCCCAGGTGACCCTATGGAAGCACCGGCCCTGAATTTGAACAATGCTGTGAAAATATAAAAGTTAATCACAATCTGCTTTGACTCTGAGAACTTCTTTAAGCCAATGATAAGCAAAAAAAAAGGACATTTTCTTACAAATGTGTTTTATTGTAATTAATATCATATTTACATGCTGCGACACATCACAACAGAAGTCTATCAAATTTTCCTTTAATTGTTGATGCTGTACAGTAAATACCATGTATATTTTATATATATCTTCCTTGGTAACACAGATTAGGGTGATTTTTTTTTTTTTTACACTTTTTATGTATTATGCATATTTTGTTAAAATTTCTAGAGAGATACTAAAAGTCAGAAGGCAGTGTTTTTTATTTTGGTCCTATCTACCACTAGCATGCAGAAACCTAGGCAATATAACTAAAACTACTGGCAGGTTCAATGCACAGAATGTCATCGTCTGTGACCAGAGACTCCTACTGCATATGTCATGAGGCTAAAAAAATTAAAATAAAATAAAAACATAGAATAAATTTGCATTGAAACAGACAAGTTTTTAGAAAGGATTGAGACAGAGATGGTGAAGTGCAATTCAATACATGCAGTCAGAGGACAATTTACTGATTGCTTGTTGAAGTACTCACCTACATGACGTGAGATCAGTCCTTTAACTGTGCCTGAGATAAAGAAAACACAAGGATTTATACTTACCGTCTTCCTGTTCCCCTCTCTTCCCCCATAGTGTGGTCCGTAAAATGACCTGACTGGCCCAGTCGCAGGCCACTGCACATGCTCAGTTCCAGCCACATGTAACGCTCCCAGCTACGAGAGCTTGATCGGGGGTGCTCACGAATGGGACCGCACATGTCCAGTGGCCCGCTGCCCTGCATGGCTCAATCGCAGACGCCACTGCGGGAGAATGGAAGGGATCGGGTGGATGGCTATTGAGCAGATGGACTACAGGGGGCTGGAGAAAGCCCCAGGTAAGTATAAATCAGTGTGTATTCTTTATCTCAGGTTTCTTTTAAAGGGTTACTTTATTTCAGACAGGGAACACACTTGCTGAAAAACACCCACAGCTGCACTGGCTATTGAAGTCAATGGCCCTGCTCGGAAAACGCACATAGTTAGCATTCGTTCGTGCTTTTTCCCTCCCACGGAAAACATGATCGCGAATGCACTATGACAGAAACCTGGGAATCACAGGGATAAATACCTCTGCAAGTGTGTTCCCTGCCCATGTGTTCTTAACAAGTAGTAAACTCTTATTAATGATCTGGTATGGTATACTCTCATTATTGAATGAGAAATCGCCTTAGGATATTGGCTTGTCGCCTTAATATGTAAAGTAACCACTGTTACGTTGTATACCTATAACGATAGTAAACTAGTCACTGTAGCCCTGTATTGCTGAAGTAAGAGGTCACTTAAGAACAGTATAGTATTCACATTAGACCTACGATAGAATTGGTTGCAGACAGACTAATGCAAAAAGCTAAGCAAGGTAGACTCTCAAAACAATCGTGCTGATTAGTGTAAGTTACAAGTATTATCTTTACAACATGAACTCTTCAATTCAAAAACTGTAGCTCTGCTTACTGAAGTTGTGCACCTATCCACTGCAGCTTAAAATGGACCCGAACTCTTCCACAGGACAGAAGGAAAACGCTCTAAATAAATGCACCCTGTATTTATTTAGAGAGATTAGCCTGTCTAATTCACAGTGCAATTTGATCTCTCAGCTGTGTCGGCTGGCTGCCTCGGCAGAGCAGCTAATTTGTAAACACAGGATGTTAACCCTATGTCTGCTTCCATGAAAGCAGGAAGAAGACGCACTGCAGATTTATTGCAGGATTTGTTTTAGCTGTAACAAATTTTTTTTCTTTAAAGGTTGTTATGCTGTTGCTTATCTTTGTTCTGGAAGTTTTGCGTACAGGTCCGCTTTAAGATCTCCATTGCTTGGCTATTTTCCTCTTGGCAGATTGAGGTTTTACACTGGTTTGTTACCGACGTACAAGTCCCTCCTCGTCATTCATGTACACACATGGTTTCTGCTGTGCATGGATGCTGAGGAATGTATTCTGGAATCAATGGTTTTCCATGTTTAGGTCCTGACATGGCCACACTTGATTGGCCCACCCACCAGCTGAATACAGAGAAAAGAAGAATGAAGCCGTACTGCAGTTTCAAGCACATTTGGGTCATAAAACAGGTATTCTGTCCAGTTCTTTGTTTACTTATCATCCAGAATAAATCAGAATTTGCCTTGTTTTTGTCTGGGTTTAATTGATCTGCAAGAATGCCTGCTATAACGTTTACACCCCTAATGAGGGTCATATCAGGGGCCTTTGTGGTTTGGCAAATTTGTGCTTTTTCGGCCTTCTTGTTGGCATAGGAACACCACAAAAAAAAATTTCCAGTTTTGTTTGCCACCTTTAAAAAGCCAAATGGTTGTTCCTCAGTGGACTCTCCAAACTTCAAGACAAGAGACTGTAAAAGTCACCTCCATCATTTAGGCTTTGGGGGATTAAGGGGGCCGTGATATAACACTAGACCACCACTGGAGTCTCACAGAGATGTGAGAAGTCTAAGGGTGATTTAACCCAACATTGCAGACCTAAAATATTAGTTATGGGTGCAGATAGCCTTTAAAGGACAACCAAGGTGACATGTGACATGTATGCACAGTGCCTAGCACATAAATAAATAACAAGGCCGTGTTCCTTTTTTTTCTCTGCCTGAAAGAGTTAAAGTGAACCTTAAGTCATCTAAAAAAATTAGTTTTTCTCACCTGGGGCTTCCATCAGCCCCCTGCAGCTGATCGGTGCCCTCGCCGTGTCCCTCCGACCCTCCTGTCCCCGCCGGCGGCTACTTCCGGTTCCGCCGTCACCGGCTGTCAGGCTGGGAACAATATCGCCCCCTATACTGCTATTGCAGCAAGGAAGGCCGCAATAGCAGCATAGGGGGAGATATTGGGGCTGGGAATGCGAAGAATCACTCTCGTTTCCAGCCTGACGGCCGGTGACGGCGGAACCGGAAGTAGCCGCTGGCGGGGACAGGGGGATCGGAGGGACGCGGCGAGGGCACCGATCAGCTGCAGGGGGCTGATGGAAGCCCCAGGTGAGAAAAACTGTTTTTTTTTTTACTTAAGTGCCTCTTTAAACATCAGGTATGCAAGTGACAATTTCTGTCCGGGTCAGCTGGGTCAGACTATAGCATAACCCTCACTGATAAGTAATTACAGCCATATAACACTTTTCTGTCAGTAAATGGCTTTTGAGAGCAGGAAAGAGATAAAAAGGGTCAATAATTTATATATTTGAGCTCTAGCATACTTCAATGAATGTGTCATTGAGCAGAGACAATGAAACAGTAAAAACTTAAAAACTAGATTTAAATATGAAATAAAATGGTGAAATATCTAAAAAAGTCATTTATAAGAAGAGGATGGATACACTTGTTTTTCTCATCAGTTTATTTTTACCTTGGATGTCCTTTAAGTGCTGATCCAACAGCTATATGCCACTTTATATCACACAATAAGCTCTCATAATAGAAAATGGCAATTGTTTAACAAAATACTATATATTTATTGTACAGCGCTGCGTAATATGTTGGCGCTATATAAATCCAATAAATAATAATAATAATATATTAACAAAAAAAAAGAAACCACATTACTATTTTCCATCCCTGTCCCTATGCTTTCTAAAATCCCATAACTGTAGAAACGCAAAGGTAGAGCTATAGTCAGCGTAGATCATGCAGGCAGTGATGAGCAAAAATGACAATGTTTTTTCGTCTTCGTGTTTGCAAAAATAATGTAAAATTCAATTTTCCAGCAAACATTTTGCATTTTTCGCACTTTTTGCAAATTTTCAAAGTAAAAATATTGATTTTTCACTGTAAAAATGTTTGCTGTAAAAATATGGTTTTACCGTGTTTTCTCGGTTAAAGATCTTTTAACACAAGCTATTTCTGCGAAAATGTTCTCAAAGTCGAAAATTAGCAAACACTGCATGCAGGTAATCAGGGCCATTCAAAAACATAAGAACTTTGTAGACCCCATAAAAAGTGTGCTTCAGGACCCTTCTTTGAACCCCCATAGAAAGTCTAATTCTGCCAATTCTTAAAAAAAAAAAAAGCCATTCTGTTTTCAGTACTTGAGTTAGAAAACTGAATGGAAGTTTTTCAGCAAGAGGCGGAGCTAGATGACTGAACCCGGCAGCCTCGCAGCTTCAGGAGGTTTTGGGAAGGAACGGAGCCGGCAGGTAAATATAGGGATAGCAGCATAATATGGAAATGGCAATTCAGACTGTATAGCCTCTTCAAGGTTATGTACAGGGAAGGATGGGGGGAGTCAGGTTTTATATAGAGTAATTAAGAGTAAGATACCATATTGGTCAGCTAGGGGCAGCAGAATTCCAGGTATTAGGTGAACTCAGTTAAACAACCAATGTCACAAAAATTGTAAAATTTAAAATTCATGTACTGTAAGATGTACATTTGTCCCAGAGTAGCAAGGACTATAAATTATTTTTCCCTACGCTGTTGTCACTACAGTAAGTGGTAAAAATCAGGTTGTCTTGTGCTCAAATTTTGCACAATTGTACTTTCATATCAAAATTTACAATTGCGTAAAAAATTATATTGCAAATTTCCAGCAAATTCGTCGTCCATTTAGCATAATTGTAATTATGTTCCATACTATCGCGATTACATGTAACAAAGTGAAATTGGATTCTTTTGGACCACGTTAAAACATTTTTTTTCAAAAAGATCTTGTAGTTTTTGAGAAAATTGATTTTAACAAAATTGTAAGAATTGTTTTTTTAAACTATGTTGCCCTTTATAAAATACATAACTTGGAACTCTGTGCATACTAAAGCCTACCACAGGGAAATCTAATTTTACTGAGTTTAAAAAACATTTTTTCTTTGGATTTTTTATAATCGATTTTCTCAAAAAAGACAAGGACCCATATGCAATTAACTTTTTCTCCTTAGTTTTCTCCCAAGGAGATATTTTCACAGCTTATGAATAAAATGCATTTTAAGCAACGGGCAAACAAGAAAATACTCAGAATAATTTTGGCATTACTTTTCACCTACTTTTTGGTTATTTTATTTTTTTATTCCAAAGTGTCAAAAAGTTAATTAGAAAAAGGAAATGAAAAAAAATATCCTTGGAGAAAACTCGGGAGTAAAAAGTAACTGTATAGGTCAAGGTCTTTTTTAAAAAAAAAAAATTAAATTGTTCCCTGCCATTCAGCTTTTAAAAATAAAAATAAAAACCCCTGAGATTTCCTCATGAGGAGCTGGACAAGACCAAAACCTGAGCTAAGTGCTCATCCTTGAAAAACAAATTCAAACACATTTTATTTACTGTATAAGCACTCTTTGGTGGCTTACTTGGGAATATAGTATATTTCTCTTTGCTACAAAGACAGGTATCTGTATCTTACCATAAGTGGTCTGTACAAAACCTACTTGTTAAAATGATAATTATTGTTTTAGATTATTGTATTGTAATAAGAGTCATGAAAAATATGGCTATTTTTTATATATTAAATGTTTGTATCATTCTTTTCCCCCTCTATTTAAAATGTTAAAAATAAAAATTAAGGTTTCGTATTAGTGAATAGCATGTGCTTTTCGACTTATTTGACTTGATACCACTTATCCCCATTAAACTCCCAATTCAATACATTTAAACTATATATGAATCGGGAGGAGGGGGATTATATTCCTACTACTCATCTTATCAATGGTGCGACCAAGAATTAAGGGTCCGTTTGAGAATCAATAGACCAAAAAATGTCAGAGTTTTACTCCCTACTGTAAGTGACAGGCACTAATGAAAAAAGTTATTCATTTTACTCTGGGACAGGTGGACATTTTATTGTATTTTCATGTTTAAAATTTTTTGCAATAGTTGATCTTTAAGACCCTTTAAGACCACATCCTGGACCCAGTCAAGTGGTGCTGAGAAAACAGGAAGGTTCTTGTTCTTTCATTTTAAATGGATATTTTTATTATCATTAGGATGGCATAAACTACAATTTGCAGTTGAACTGATAATATACGGTATTAATATTTTTATTATCCAATTATTTTGCACTACCTTGTTTGCTATTTACCACTGACCGTGTTTATTCTATATAGGCAATATTTGCCTTTGTATACATGAAAAAGGCTGTACCTTTAACTTTTTAAATTCATTTTATCGTCTACTGATTGAAGCAATTCGGAATTTTGTGACAGTATGTGGTATACTTTTGTTTTAACTAGTTCCTGCAAAACAGATGTCTTAAAGAGACACTGAAGCCTCTTGAAATCCCACTTTTTATTAAACATTTAACTTTAGCACTATCAGCCCTACTAAAACACTGCATCCCCGCGGCAGAAAGCTGTTTACAAACCCCCCAAACACCGGGGCAAAATCCACGACTTTCCTGGTCTTGGATTTTGCTGCCTGGGTAAGCAGAGCTTTGAGCTGCAGCTCTGCCTCCATTAGCGTCAATCTCCCACGGATCTCCGCCTCTCCCCCGCCCTCTCAGTGAAGGAAGACTGAGAGGGGCGGGGAGAGGCGGCGATTAGCGGGGATTGACGCGTGAAGAGGCAGAGCTACATCCCTATGCTCTGCCTCTATGAGGAATAGCCGTCCTCTGCCCGCGCCGGTCCTTCGGTGCCCTCCGGTCTCCCTCCGCGGCTAAGTTTCATTTTCGGCCGACTGCTAGTCGTCCTCCGGCAAAGCGTCCTCTTCTTCCGCATTCCCCATCGTAAAGAGCCATAAAGCGCAATACGCGTCATGCGGACGCGCTTTACGGCTCTTTACGACGGGGAATGCGGAAGAGGACGCTTTGCCAGAGGACGACTGGCAGTCGGCCGAAAACTAAACTTAGCCGCGGAGGGAGACCGAAGGGCACCAAAGGACCGGGGCGGGCAGAGGACGGCTGCAGGAGGCTTGGGAAAGCCCCAGGTAAGTGAATTTTTTTTACCCCACAGTTAAGGTTCCCTTTAAGTTAAATGTATAATAAAAAGTGGGATTTTAGGAGACTTCAGAGTCTCTTTAAAATGTCCTGTTTTTGAACTCTTCAGTGCAAAATGGGCATTTTAAATTGATGCGTTGTGCAGGCAAGACAATCAGAATACACCAGTGCCATAGGAAGTGGAGGCACACGTAGGACAGGTGCACTGCCACTTTCCACTGCCAATGGGCTGGCAGGAAGTGGTTAAACAAACTTCCTGAGATTAAGAATGTATGCGCTGGTGCCTTAAAGACAATTTACTGCCGCTAATAAGGCCAAACTAAGCACTTCAGTGGAGGTACTGTTGTTTTAATTAATGAAGCACTTGCTCAATGTTTTGTTTATACTGCAGTTTTTATTTTAATCTGTCTCCCAGTTGGAGAGTTTCCCTTCTATTCCTATTGTGAAAAAAGCTAGACAGAATTTTTAATTCATTTTACTTTATCCAAAAATACGTTTTGGCTGGAGTTCCACCTAAAGGATACTAAAGGTGACATGATGACACAGATGTGTATATACAGTGCCTAGCACACAAATAACTAGGCTGTGTTTCTTTTCTTCTTTTTCTGCCCGAAGGGTTAAAAATAAGGTATGCAAATTTCCTTTTCACTTAAGTCGGGACTGTAACGCTTGGTGGTGTATTCTCCACAGTCAGCATGCAACGCATGAGCTGGCGTGGAGGAGGTACACACACTAGCACCAGGAAACAGGCTATCCCTAGTATAGTGGAGGGGAGGACTGACTCTAATAGGAGATTGTGGCGCACAGAGCCGGTGCAGATCTGACAGCCACAAACAATGCTTTCGTTATAACGTCTCAGCGCAAAGTAGCGCTGAGCGCATAAACCAGAACTGAGGAGATCAGGACAGGTAGACAGAATGAACGCTTGCTAGCTAGCGACTACTTAGCGACAGCAAGCGTCCAAAACCAGACAGACTGGAATGAGGCAGCCAATGCGATGCGGCGATGGCGTGCCTCACAAAGACAGGACAGGACAGTCAGAAAATAGCAGGATTAAGATAGATGAACGTAACACAGATAAATATACAATAAGTATGTTTTCCTAGCGTATTACAATTACAGCTATCAATGAAACTATTTGTAACGTCTGACTAACATATGTATATATCGGCAATGAACCGATATATGACATAAACAGGAACGCTGACTAGGAATGGAGTAATACAGGGAACAGGACTCAGAAGGATTCGCTATCTCTTCGCAGAGATGAACGCAATCCACAAACGGTAACAGAACAGGATTCAGAAGGATTCGTTATCTCTTCGCAGAGATGAACGCAATCCACAAACAGAACCAGGAGCAGGGTAACTACCTCAGCACGGGTGGTCACGGTACGCGCAACCTACCAAAACGTGCTGGAAAGCTGACTAACTGCACACAGGATATAAACAGTTCGTGTACGTATACATCAGCGACACTGATGTATCACGTAACACAAATACAAGGAAAATAATAAACGTGCTGGTATGCATATATATTGGCAATGAACCAATATATGATGCAAAGACCAGCAAAGTATCTTTATAACAAGAAACACGATCGGGGGCTAAAGCGACAGCAAGACTGGCTTAAGCTGAAGCTATGAAAACCCAAGGAAACCCTGCAGGAAGCAGATCTTTATACTGAGGTCATCCAATGGGAGCAGACATGCAGATTCCCACACAGGTGAATGATAATCAGTCACAAGCTGACAGCAGGGAAAGACAGACAAAGCTATGCAGCTTGCATGGAAATAGATCAGAACTGCCTGAGCTGCAGCACTACTACTTCCAGTAATAGCTGCTGCAGCAGCGATCATTACAGGGACCTAGTCAGACTATAGCAAACACTCACTGATAAAGAACTACAGCCATAAAACTCTTTCCGGGAAGACAACAGCTTCTGAGTGCAGGGTAGAAATAAAGAAGATCAATAATTCATATACTGTATATATTGGTCAACAAGCGGTGGCATAGTGGATAGCTCTCTCACCTTGCAGCACTGTGGGAATAAAACGGTGAGATTTTTTTTAAAGACCTTTTTAAGAGTAGGAGAATAGATACAACTGTTTCTTTCATCAGTTTATTTTCACCTCGAGTTTCATTTAAAAAGCAGCTATAAAGAAGATTCATACAACAAAAACTGAGCTTGGCATGAACAAACTGTACACAATCAGATAGAACAAAAGAGGGACACAGAGAGCCCAATATGGTGTAGTATGTACTGGTAGTAGAGGAGGAGATGATAGAGTAAATACAATATACTTCACAAGTCAGGGTTATCTCACAGGCAACCACTGATAATGCAGGTGGGGAGATTAGACCTGACCAGACTTAAGGTGGCCATACACTGGTCGATGTGCCATTAGATCGACCAACTGACAGATCCCTCTCTGATCGAATCTGATCAGATAGGGATCGTATGGCTGCCTTTACTGCAAACAGATTGTGAATCGATTTCAGCCTGAAAACGATCACAATCTGTTCAGCTGTTCCTGCCGCCTGTCCCCCCCCCCCCCCCGTATACATTACCTGAGGCTGGCTCCCAGGCGTCTTCTCCGCACTGCACCGCACCGCTGTTCTTGCTCCATCCCGGCGCTTCCTGTGTTACTCCGTGACCAGGAAGTTCAAATAGAGCGCCCTCTATTTCAACTTCCTGGTCACCGGAGTGACACAGGAAGTATAAGCGTACACTGGGACATGCGGAAATGCGGTGCAGCGAGGAGAAGAGGACCCCGGAGCCAGCTTCAGGTAATGTATACATGCTCGGATCGGGCCCGAATCGTACGCCGCAAGCGACGCGCTCCTACCGCCGGGCGATCGAGGGTAATTTCCCGCACGGCGCGATCGACGGACCGATCCGATTTCGGGAGGGAATCGGATCGGCGGGTGCGTTTAGCGCAAGCGATTGGCAGCAGATTTGATCCCAGGATCGGATCTGCTGTCGAAACGGCCGTGAATCGAGCCAGTGTATGGCCTGCTTTAGGATTAAGAAGTCGCTCTTTGTAGATCGGAGAAAATGGGGGAAAAAACACCCCCCACCAAGAGTGGACTTGTACAATGTCTGACACAAGCGCTTGGCTGAATTACAGACCTGTTTGTATATGCTCCGCCCTTATTGCCTGAAGAAGCAGGGTCAATCCTGCGAAACGCATTGTATGATCTTGTGGAGTGTATAAATAAACTGCTTTATTGATATTACATCAATATTATCTTGTGTCTGCTTGGAGGAGGTAAGTCCACCACTACCTCCTGTATTTTTTTAACTTTTTAGATACTTTTATTATTTTGGCGCCTCTGTATACCTATAACATTGTATACAGAGTTTAGCTACACTGGAAATTACATTAATAAAATTATTTTTGGTACATTGGGCCTAATGCACGAAAAGTCGGTAAATTTGCCATGTGCAGGTAGCACAAGGGAATTTTACCAGTACTGACACCAGGAGAGCACCAGGCGTTACTACATTAGTGCCAAGCATGTTAGTGGGATAATGCATTTGTTGCTATTGTAACACGTGGCATAACTACACTGCAGATTTAATTTTGCCCTTTTGTGCATTAGTCACCTTTTAGTAAGGCTATAAAGCCACTGTTGTCTGAACAAGCCCATAGGCACAACTAGAGAAGGAGTTAGAGACAAGCAAAGGGTAGTATGGTGGTGAAGTGGCTACCGCTCTTGCCTTGCAACGGTTCCAGGTTTGAATTCTAGAAAAATACACTATCTACATGGATTTAGTATGTTCTCTCTCATCTCAAAAACACACTGATAAGCTGTTGCATCCCTCAAAATTAGCCCTAGACCACAGGTGTCGAACTACAGTCCTCGAGGGACTGCACACTGTAAATAAATAATATTAATGTAAGACTAAGGAAGCAGGAGGAAATAAATTATATATAAAAGTACAAATTTTATTAATGACCAAAATACAAACACACATATATGTAAATCTATTTAAAATTGACCAGAACACACAGGTGGGCCACCATGTCTAGGCCAGATGGAAAAATGTAGGGGATCCCCTAAAAAAATATTGATAGTGCGCAATCCATCAAATATCTTAATGCAAAAAAGGGGGAAGCGACTCCTAGCAGGTAACATTGAAACAAAAGACCTTGGAGAGAAATATATCATTGGTTTTAAAGGCCAAGTGTCCAGGACCTAAATGGAAAAAGACATCCTAGTAGAAAAGCACAGGTGTATCAGATACTGGCTGTGTTGCTGCAATGTTTCATTGGTTTTAAGGGCCAAGTGTCCAGGACCTAAATGGAAAAAGACATCCTAGTAGAAAAGCACAGGTGTATCAGATACTGGCTGTGTTGCTGCAATGTTTCATTGGTTTTAAGGGCCAAGTGTCCAGGACTTAAATGGAAAAAGGCATCCTAGTAGAAAAAGCACAGGTGTATCAGATTCCGGCTGTGTTGCTATAATATTTCCAGTGATTTGCAGGATCAAATGGCTGAATAACGGCTGATAGAGAGATTCAATCCATCACAATAGGTGGTCTTACTGCATATGTTATCACAAAATAATTGATGTGCACACACTGCCTATCAATCTACCTCTGTGCACCTGGCCATTGTTATAGCTCATAAATGAGACAGCTTGCCTGACCTGTGGACCTGCACATCAATTATTTTGTGATAACATATGCAGTAAGACCACCTATTGCGCACTATCAATATTTTTTTAGGGGATCCCCTACATTTTTCCATCTGGCCTAGACATGGTGGCCCACCTGTGTGTTCTGGTCAATTTTAAATAGATTTACATATATGTGTGTTTGTATTTTGGTCATTAATAAAATTTGTACTTTTATATATAATTTATTTCCTCCTGCTTCCTTAGTCTTACATTGATCATATTGAGAAGTCTCAGACTTGTGGAGGATTATCTGTGATAGGAATTTTTAGGACCCATTTGTCTAAATAATATTAATGAACAGGAGAAGGGTCAGATTAATTTTTACGAGCCAGCCAGAGGATTGTCATAGAAGCTAGTTTGGAAGTCAGAGGATCCCTAAATAACGGCATAGCAAGTTCTGCACCCTGTTCTTATCCTGGACTTAAAGAGAGTCTGAAGCGGAAAAAAATTTGCTAGATTTACCTTTTAATTCGCTTCAGTACTCTCATCAGCGGTAAACCACCGCATCCCCGCCAAAAAACGAGGGCTGCAAACCCCCCAAATCCCCGGGGGGAATCTGGCCAGCGATTCCTGAAAGAGGCAGAGCTCTCTGCTGCAGCTCTGCCTCTCCTGATGTCAATCGCCGCGGATCACTGCCTCTCCCCGCCCCTCTCACTCTTCCTTCACAGAGAGGGGCGAGGAGAGCCGGCGATCCGTGCGGCGATTGACGGCAGGAGAGGCAGAGCTACAGCTCATAGCTCTGCCTCTCAGGGCAGCACAATCCACGACCAAGTTGGTCGTGGATGTTTGCCCGGAGATTTTGGGGGTCTGCAGCCTTCGTTTCTCGGCGGGGATGCGGCGGTTTACCGTTGATGAGATTTCTTAAGCGAATTAAAAGGTAAATATAGCAAAAAAAATTGCTTCAGAGTCTCTTTAAATTAATAGTACCCAATTATGGATCATTACATTTATGAAACATAAATAAAACAATAGTATTGATGATAACTGTACTGCATTTGTCACTAAAAACTCACACAAAAATGGGTCTATTGTCCAGTTTTTAGCTCATGCAGATGAGCACTCTGGTTTAATTTGCCATTGGCTGCAATTAGTGCAGCCAGGTGGGACCCGGAGCAGACCTTCTGCTCGTTATTTATACGACTCACTGAGCACTGCGCACAGAATACCCTGTCCTACATGAGAAGGTGCTTTCAATTCTGTTATATTATGATGCAGTGTGGTCATCAAATTACTATCTCAGAGATTTGTTTAGTTCACTTGGAACTAAACATGTAAAAAATTAACCTCCCTATAAGGGAGGTTCATAATAGAGTGTGTGTATCGGGGAAGAGATGAGCGTCATTACTTACCTAAGGGGTATTGCTCTCCCCCTCCGCCCCCCTCCCACCGTTTCTACACCATCCTGCCCAGGGGAGACCACATTCTGAGATTCCCAGTGAAGGTGTGCGCTTGTGGCCTCTGCAATGCATACTGGGAGATGTGGTCTGTGAATACAGGTATATCCCTTTACTCTCCCCTACAGACTACATCTCTCTGCATGCATTGTGGCGGGTGCAGGTGCACCACTTTACCCGCAGTGGTCATCTTCTGGGAAAGATGGCAGATCCCATATGGGTGGGGAGCCAGTTACCTTTAAAGAGACTCTGTAACAAAATTTTGAGCCTTATTTCTTCTATCCTATTAGTTCCTATACCTTTTCTAATGTGCTCTGGCTTACTGCAGCCTTTTCTAGTTGCTCTGTCTCTGTAATAAATCTTATCTTCTTTCCTCTGTCGGCTCTGTCGGGCTCAGGCTGGAATGTGTGGAATGTGCAGCACTGCTTGTGATAGGCAGAAGCTTTACACACCCTCTCCAAGCTCTCCTCTCAGCCTATCACACTCTGGTTAGCAGCCATGTCTTTTGTTTGTAAACACTGCCTAAAACTGGCAATTACAAGCCAGGATTGCAGCAGGGAGTGGCAGAAACAGCACAGAGGAGCCCAGGAGAACATAATGAATATAATGGTATGCTTCTTATTGTAAGAATTTTAGAGTACAGATTCTCTTTAAGAGAGTCAAAATAAGCTTAAGGGTGAAGGTACAACTCTACAAAGTTTCAATGGATCAGGCAAAGACTAACCTATAGAAGACAGATGTCTTACTGACAATTGTAATAAGCGAACACAGTCAGGCCTTTATGGGTTCAATAAGCTCTAAAATCAGAAGAAGAATTTGCGTGCCCACCTATACAAGCTATTAAAGCCAAACTCCAGCCCAAACCCTTACTTCATGTCCCACTTACACCCTAAGTTCTAAATTAAAGGACAACTAGTGTGAAACATTGTCAGAGATCTTACAGGTTCTGGAGTAGTCCATTTTTTATGGGGGATTCTCAGGTATATTTTTATTAGCAAGAGCACTTACTGAACGACAGTTGCTCAATCCAACTGCCAAAAAAGAGTGCAAACAAGTAAGGAGGCCAGCTGGCATCTTTGTATAGATTTGTTCCAGAGAGTGCTTATGAAAAAAATAAAAGTAATACTGAGAATCCCACATGAGGAGATAAACTAGTCCAAAATCTGTCAGATCGGTCAGCTTTTACTACCTACTTTAGTGACAACAACTTAGGAAAAAAAGTTATTAATACCGCATTTTACATTACATGTATGTATTTAAATGTTTACAATTTTTCAAGGTAGTTGCCTTTTACGCACTGGCTCAAAGTTGGCTTCTTTCCACTTGTTTTCTTTATGCACCATTGCCTCACTCTGTTGCTTAGCAGCCAAAACAGCAATACAAGTCTGGAGGTAGATATCACCCCATTTTATTTAACTCTTTGAAATTCTATAATAAACGCTTCAAAGGACAGTGGGAAGTCAGTAACAAGGCTATCCTCTTTTGTCAAACTTTCTGCATTTTTGCATTTCATCACTTAGTAGACGATATCTCTGCATTCTTTCCACCACTGACAATAAAGCAAACTGTTCTTACATACATCTAACAGGTCACATTCATCCACATCTAGGAATCTCTTGTCTTTATTAGTATACAGTATTTAGGATATTATGAGATGCCACGGGAGGCAGATGGGCATTTACTCCATTCCTCTATAGCTACAGACAAAATTCTTTAGGGACTTCTCCCTTAGCCATGCATGTTGTCAACTAAATACTGGTCATCACCAAAGACCAGAGCTTTAAATGTAAAACACTAAAGTACATAAAATAGTTACTTAAAAAACGATATGGTATCATCCTGATTCAAAACTCCTTAAAAAACTATAGGATATTACAAACTGATAGAAAGGACGTTTTAAAATAAATCTCAAGAAAAAATAAACATATGAGGTAATGAACTGTACAGTATGTGTAGTACAGATAATAAATAGAACATTAGTAGCAAAACAGAGTCTTGTGTTGTTTTCCAGTACAGGAAGAGTAACAAATATTTCACTTGTTATCTATGCAAAAGAGCTTCTCAGAGCTATTCAACCAACTTGGTCAAACTTAGTCCTGTTTTCTGAAGAGCCTAAACATCTGAAAAACAGCAAGAGACAGCTTGAGATAAAGTTTTACTGCAGGAAAGTTCAAAGGGTGATTAGCTCTGCTCTGTTTTATAGCTTAAAAGACAAGAGAACGGTTTTGAAGTGAACAAGAAGAATCCGGAAACCAGGCCTGGTTGCCCTGGTTTGAGGATCCTTCTTGTTCACTATAATGGATTGGTGTGGCTGACCAGATCCTGCAGCGGTTGGTAAGGGTTCAATGGGGGTTTCAGAGCGTTCATGAACTTTGTTTGCCAGTATGGTTTTAAAACTGCAACTGTGACAGCACAATGCAATTTTGTAAATAAAGCTATATAACTGAAAATACAAATATAAGACTCTTTTCTTTAATACTAATGTTCTATTTGTTACCCGTAAAAAAACATACATTTCATTATCGCATACGTTTATTTTCACTTCAGATTTGCTTACAATTATAATCTGAAATTCATCAAAAGGACTATTGCTTCTGTAATAATGGAATTGATTCAAAAAACTCCATAAATTATCTTTCCTTACTTATTAACTCACAACGTATCTCTTCTTATCTTTCTTAACTCATGCTTTAGCTCTTTAAAGCCTCTATTTCATTAACCTTTCTTCTTTATTTTCTTCTAGGAGATCATTTTCCATTTTACCCACTTAACAACTGAAAACCTACTAACATGGGAATAAAAACATGTGAGTAAAAAAACAGTCAAAGTTCATTTGAGTATTTCCTTGCTAGCTGGGTGGTTTAAATGTATTTTACTGATAAGCTGTGAAAATATCTCATGTGAGAAAACGCAGTAGAATGTTTTAGTTTTTGTTTCATGTATTAGTTCTTTTTATCTGTTTATTTCAAGAATTGGCTTTCCTTATGGTCATATTGAAAAAATATGGTAAGGTAAGATCATTTCAAGAGAAACGCTTTGTGATTGAATCAACCACAATATATGATAATCAAGATGACCTCTAAACATTACCACTTGACTAAGGCCTCATTCACACTAGGGACGTTGCTGTACGCTTTTCATAGTGCATTGCACTGTGTGCTTTGCCAGGTACAGCTTTTTCCATTGATTCTAATGTACCACATTCACATCTAAGTTCTTTGTTACTGTCTGTTTGAGAAACATGGTGTTGCAGGCATTTCTGTGGGTTGTGCTGTGAAGTGCACAGCAATGAAAAAAAATTCCAGTGAAAACAAATCTTTATTGGCAACTGCTACATCAAATAAGCTAAATGAATGCCGAGCAAAAAATCCCCTTTAAGCCCGTTTAAGCGCATGTAAACCATATGGGTCCACTAAAAACAACAACACACACAGCAACGCACTGAAGCACATTATGAAATGCGCATCGGCGCATGCTTTTTTTTATCATACACGCAAATATGTTTTTGAATGCACCCAATGTGAATGAGACCTTAAGCAATAAACAAGCATAAGCTTATCAATTTCATCACCTACTCTGGCCATTTGCAGTCAGATCAGAAAGCAATTGCATGTCTGTATGTCTAAGCCTCACCCACTTTTGAGGATCAACTTTGCTTTAAATAACAATTATGGGCTTAATAAAACATCTATATGTACAAAAAATTGGGCTAAAGTGCTTTGCATACGACATATTTTATTATTCAACAGATCTTTCCTTGCCTGAAAAGAAAACCTGTAACAAACCTGGCCAATAAAGACTGGAGATTTGATGAAACTATTTAATCAGAGACTACCTTCAGTAAAAACTGCATGTTAAAATGATCAGCAGTTCTAAAGCTGTTGCATGCTGAGGTCAAAGGAAGGTGAAGGCAAAGTAGGATGAGCTCTGAAGCTTTCTAATTGGTCAGTGAAGCCAGAGGACCAAAACGTAGCTTTTAGAAGGTGAAAGAGGTTCAGTCAAGCTCTTCTTATATACAAAACCCCTAAATTTGCATATTCATTTTTCAGCCTACAACTCTGGAAATACTTCTAAGTAGCAGTTTTCACCTGAGGAAACCATAAAAATGTATTTTCTTTATCATAATTATTTTATACAGGCCAGGCATATGACAGGTGTTCTTCAACCTTTCTATCCCTTAATCCATCATGTGAACAAATTACATTTTTTATAATTATTTTTACATTGTTACCTAACTTGATAACGTCAGATAATTTCATTTGTTGTGTCATTCGTAACTTACCAGCATATAACTTATAAATACTGTTTAGATATATCAAATAAAATATTTTAAATAATTATTTAAAGTGCAAGGTACATTAAAACCACATCTATTTTACATCTGGATATAAACTATAAACTTAGGCAAGTGCAGACATTTGCAAGTGAACATTTAAAGGATATGGAATCTACTTTTTAATTCCAAATTCACAAAAATTGAAAATTTTCCTTAACTCGGTAAAACAAGATTAAGGCTTGAACGTTCAAGATGTGTGGATGTGCCATAACAAATATAAGCATTGTTTTCTCATAATACAAGGAAGTAATATGGGGAATGGACAGCTAAAGATACAGAAAAAATCCACTTTGATTCAATACTATTATTAAAACCTCATTATTGTATATTTTTGTTCCTTTCTGCAGCGCTACAGAAGATGTTGGCGCTACATAAATAATAATAATAAAAACAAAAAGTGTTAGTAAAAAATATATCCCCATTTCAATCTACAGCCAGCAATCTCTCTACTCTGTTTGTTAGCCGTACTGCTGTTATGAGACTGCCCATGAATCCCGTCCTTGCTGCAAAAGTAATTATGGATAACTTAGTCCTAAACTAATTCTGTAATTGACGCCGTATGTGTGTGGTGAGGTGCACATAGACTAACCACACCTCCCGTGGCCCGGCTGCTGTCTCCATTCAGCTGTAAAGCGCCCCGTTCTATAGTCCTGGTCAACAGGATCGGCGCATGTGCAATATGTTGTCGGGAGTATGCGCACACTCCCACGGGAAGACGTAGCTGGCACATTCACACTGGGCTAGAGGTTGGTGGGGAGTGCGGTCACCAGGTGCCCAAGTGGACATACTGCGCATGCATGTGTAGTATGTCCAGGTCAGAGGGCACGTGCGCCGGGCACCTCTTCCCACAGGAGTAGTGCCTACTCCTGTGGACATTCTGCACCTGTGCTGACTTGGCCTTTGGAACAGGGTAGAACGGAGACAGACGCCACGTAAAGTGCGGTAAGCCTATGCGCACTTCCCTACACAAACACACAGGGCGTCAACTACAGAATTCGTTTAGGACTAAGGAATCCTTTAACTGCATATGGCAAGAGTCTTTCTTACTCGTTTCAACACCTGTATTAATCCATTAATTGGCTGTAAACTTTGACACTTCTATCTACCTGTTTCTGTTATAAGAACTGGAGGATTCTTTAATTTTCTTTGCGAAAAAAAAATAAAGTAATGAAGTTTAATATGTGATTTTCTGAACAAAAGTTAAAATTCCCTAAAAGACTTTAAGAAAAAGATAAAGTACAAGTACTCTTAAAATGTGTGTGTGTGTGTGTGTGTGTGTGTGTGTGTGTTTGTGTTATAGGGCTAATTTCCATATATGATAAGGGAAAAATACTTTTCTATAACGCAGTCATGTACTTAATATAAGGGTAGACAAGTATATAGTACAAGGGCAGGCACTTTTGTTATATGACCGATTTTGATTTAAGATAGGTTTGTTTCTGTTTTGTATTCTTATATTAATCTTCTTAGTTTGAAACTGATAATGCAGATGAAAAGAAATACAATAACCTAAAATAACAAAATGGAACATTCAAGTATTTTTCTCATAGAAGTAAAGCTTGAAAATATAGAAAAAAAGGTACAGTAATGGGTGCAACATCCACCCCTGATGGAGTAACAGTTCAAATAAAATACTGATGCTTACTTTCCTTAGAGTTAAAGGAAATATAAGCAATGAGTAACTTGTCCTCTGAGCTATACAGACTCATAGTTAGGTAGGACCATTTGATTTGTACTAAATCTAAGGCTATAAGCACTAAATATAGGTTTATATCTTTATATATATGTATAAGCCAAACATCTGACATTCCTTTGTTAAAAATAAGAAAACCCTGATAAATACAGTATCAAACTATAGTACTTAATAGTATATTGAGGAGAACAAAAATAAATAAATAAAATCACAATATAAACCACATCAAACAAAAATATTTCTCGTACAATATGTGGCTTTCAAAGCCAAGTGAAAAGTTACGTAAAATCTATAAATAAAATTTATAGCAGGTATTTTGGTTGCAATGTCAATACAATATCTGCAAATTTGCATAAATATTTTGTGTCACAATATATCAGTTATTTGCAAATATTATACAATCTGGAATGCTTTAACATGGGACACAAGTGTGTACAAGAAACATATACACTAATAAGAAAACAAGACCAGTCATTTTATAAAATGTAAAATTTTTTGGGATGCATTAAGTTTAGCAGTGCTATCAGGATTAAATATGTTGAACCAAAAGTTGGTTGTTTCTGTTGTTTGGAGGGTCATACTGAGCTGTTATGTAGTTGTCCTCATTTCCCTTCACTGTCATTATAGTCCCATGGGCAGATATCCACCATATTTGTTTTTTGCATTGTTTTGTGATGTTTACTATCAGTAGCTTCCGTATCTTGTTCTGATTGTGATGAAGAAAGGTTTTCCCAAGGACATACCTCTACTAATTTGCATTTGTCTATGCCATGTTGATTTGAGGTACTTTTACCTTTGTTAACTGGAACAGATAGTGTCTGGTCTCCAACCATGGAACACACCTCTGCACTTTTTGATTTGTCCATCTTAACAGTTGTGCCTTTTGGGTCCAATTCTTTTTCATCACATTTATTGAGACCTTTATTCTTTTCTGAGTCTTCTTTTTTTGCAGATGAAGCTGAATGTTTTCCTGGTGTTTCTTGTTCCCTCCTTTTTGAAGGAGATGTTGGAGACAAAGGGCTCAGCCCTGAGCTGGTAGGTGAAACTTTACCTCTTTTCAAATCTATTACATCCTGGGATTCAAAATCCCATGGGCACACTTCAGCTCGAAAAACTTGAGGTTGTGGCAAATTATTGTTAGAATTAATATGGCCATCTGGTGGTGCTAACATCCCTTCAATGAAAGGATAATTTCGTTTGTGTTCTTTAATATCATGTTGGGTAGAAGATGCTTGTTTTGTGAGTGCCTCTTGATCTGCTTCTCCAGTGTCACCTAGGTGATGTTTTTTTGCACTTTCATCTTTCAAGACTTGCTCCTGGCTTTCCTTTGCATTTATGTCAGATTTTCCTGTGCTCTTCTGCTTTGATGAATGATGTCCTTGTTCTGTTGTCTTAGAACGGCCATGGGATTTGCTTTTGGAACGCGATGTGTGATTTTTTTCAGAGTCCAAAGGAGCAATAGAAACATGTTTTTGAACTTTGTTCTCAGAAGGCACAGCAGTGGGTGTAAGGTCATACATTTCCCAAGGGCATACCTCTTCTATATCAAATTTGTCTTTAAATCCAAGGGCACCAATTGCTTTGTCAGCATCTCCCAATGTCAAACTCATGGCCTGTTGCTTCATTATTCCAGGTTTGTGGGTTTTTGAGGTTTCCTCAATAGGGCTGGATGTTCTTGGGTGCTGTTCTGCGCTCTCCTCCTTGCCAGGGCAAGACATGCTTTTCTGGTCTTCTTTGTCATTAGAATCCATTTTTTTATATTTTTCAGAATCTTCCATGCTTTTTGTCTTTTCACCCAGCCCTAAACTTTTGTCCTTAGAATTGGCAATAGCGCTTAGTGATTTTTGTAGGACAGACAAACTTGGGTGCAATGGTTTTTTGTCTAGAGTGAGGTTGTGGGCGCTTGCAGACTTGCAAACCAAGGGGACTGATTCTGTAGACACGGCTTCGAGTTCCTCAGCTTCTCTATTGCTAGGCTTCTTCCCATTCACTGAATTTCTTATGGAACTTTCAGACATGTCAATCTGTTCTGTGGAAAGTCCATTAGGTTTGTCATTCTGCCCCCTTAAATGATCATATGTGCTGTGGGACTTTTTCAGCGAAAATGGCCTATGTTTCGAAGAATCATCCTTTAGTTTTGCATTGTGGGCATTTGAATCCTGATGGCTTTTCTTTGCATTACTGGCATTATTTTTGGGGTTGCTGTGATCACCACCTTCTTTGTCTTCTTTGGAACACTGACGACTAACGGACTCAGGAATCTCTGTTATCCTCCTCATAATGGATCGCCCCAAACCTTTCTTTGAACACCTCTTTTTCTGTAGGTGAGGATTATTTGCAATCATCTTTTTCCTCTTGTAGATCTCCAACTGAGTGTACAGTTTCTTCAGCTCATCCTAGAATATGAAGCACAAAAAACACAAATAAGCACAAAAAACAAAATTCAATTTATATAGTGAAAAAGCACATATAGTGATACTATAATGGGTCTTATACAACACCAAGTGTTCTTACGATACAATAAAACTTTAGCCTTACAAAACGTAAGCCTTACAAAAACTGAAATGCAAAAAAAAAAAATCCCTAAAAAAACCTCTAGGGCTACTGTTGACTAGCTCTGCATGATGATAACCGATGGTTATTTTCCATATGTACTGAGGTGTCAGGCCCCTTCCTGGCACCTGTCTTCATGCTTGGACTAGAACCGTGTAGTCTTTGTAACCAGAACTACAACAACACAGTTCTGCCGAGACTCGTCATCAACTCCTGTCTAGTTACCTCCCGTTCTGTGAGTGTAATAAAACATTTACCACACACAAACACACACACACACACACACACACAAACACACACACACACTTCCCCATGTTTATAACAATTAAAGAATAGCAGTGATAAACCGTTTTTTGTTACAGGCAGGGCAGGCTGATGGGAAGTACACATGGCTGTTACAGAGACACTGTGGAGGGTGTGGGAAGAGTTAGATGATTACACACAGGGAGGGGCTGTAATTGCAGTGCTGGCCACAAAGAGTGCAGTGGGGAGAGATGGACTGTGTCAGGTGATCTGCTTTGAAATAGGAAGCTGCTGGATTCTGCCTAACAGAAGATAAAGAAGTACCTTTAATATAGATTCTGCAAAAATTACAGACATGCTATATACAAAATGTTGTAACTGATGCAAATGTATGATCATATTCTTGAAAAAATGGAAGGTCAAAGAAGGGGTAAAATAGCATTACATTTCAAAAAGACTTGCACAGCACATATGTTTACAGCTTGTAATGGAAATTATTTTGGGGCAGTTTGTGACATGATGTTCTGTGTACCACCGCTGCTGGGTTATAGTTAGTCACATAACCAAAGTTAATGTCTTGCAGACCACGTTAGGAACCAGAAGGTGTTGAGGATGTGGAGAGCAATGTAAATTAGTGGCATGTTCCCCAATGTGTGCTCTACATGGAGGGGTTGTGGGGGACCTGAGGACATGTAAGAGGAGGGAGAGTCAGCTTACAGGTAGGTCATGCTGTTTTGCCACAATCTGGAGGAACAATTCTGGGGTTGGATTATGCACGGGTGAGTTTATCTGTGAGTATACACAGTTCTTAAGTACAGTGCTTAAGTATTATTCTTTTACAGGTGCAGTGGATTGCAATACTCCTTTTGATACATGCATTACATTCACTTAGTATAGTGTTGCTGGGATGGTGATTATATTCAAATACTAGGAACAAGGAACATGACCACAAAACCAACACGTGCTCTAAAACTAACGCCAAGTGGAGAGCTATTAATGATATAAGTTATCATTAATTCATAAGACTCTGGAGCTTGATGTTGCCAAATTGGGCTAGGTGATAACACGCATGTTTGTTTGCTCACTTGAATATGTCTGACCCCAACACTGGCACCATAGCTATTTCTGCTAGATCGGCCCAGGTCATCAGGTGTCTGCAATGAAAAACAGGCTGACTTTGTATGAACAGAAGTAAGACAGCAATGGTTGGGTTCAATATTTTAGTCCTCATGTAGAAAAGTGCTGGGCCTCCCAACTTACTTTCAGTATATAGCTATATATAAACAGATTGCAATACAGTTGGTTAAGTACGGTATCACATGACACAGATGACTCTAACTACATGATCACTGCCCACTAAAGCTACATACAAAAACTAGATTTGCATTGCGAGAGACCACGCTTCATGACCATGTTGAGTGCAATCTATCACCAGCACTGATGTTGAAGCAGGTAAAATGTGCGACAGAGGTGCCCTGGTAAAAAGGGCGCCGCTGTGGCAGCAATGTTAATGTTAGCTGCAATTAGCGGTTATAATCAGTAATTATAAAAGAACTGGTGATCCCGGCGCTGGCTATTCATCACCATTAATAACCACCAATCACGGATATTAACATTGCTGCCTAAGGTGGCATAGAGCAAAAACATCAGGTGGATAGAGTTAGGTGAAGGGAACGGAAGGAAGGGCATTAATTGTCTCTTCCCTGCACCGGGGTCCTTAGTGTTAGGCATAGGGAGTGTTTTAAGGTTAAGCATCACCAGGGGGCAGGGTTAGGGTTAGAGTGTGCCAGGGAGTCCTTAGGGTTACGCAGTGCCATGAGAGTTTAAAGGTTAGGCAGGAGGGATCGGTTAGTGTTGGGCATTGAGAGGGATTGCTAATGTTAGGGTAAGGTTAGGCCATAGTAAGATACTGGTAAAGATCACCAATATTACCAATATTCTACTATCAGAATTAACTAATTTTACTGTTGTTGTTTTCTACTGGTGATTATCTCCAACGCCGTTTTTACCATGAGCCCTTTTTACGTGTACGACAGGTGTCCTATGACATTGTTGATGATATCATTAGTGATTTGCCTGGTCAAGAATAACTGAACACTGTTTATCTTGGGCAATGATATCAGACAGCCTTCTGCCCCAGTGCACTATGGAAGAACTGGTGTTACTGCTTATAACTAACAGTGATTCAACCTGCCAGCAGTAAAGATGCCGGCATTACTGATAAATTTAAAATGGAACTGAAGATCTTAAAAAAAAACAAAGAGTTTCACTTACCTGGGGCTTCCCCAAGCCCCCAGCAGTCACCCTGTCCCGCACCGATCCGCCACGATCCTCTGTTCTCCTGCCGCCAGCTAGTTTTGTAACCCTCAATTTGTAAGTCAATGGCAACTGCGGGTCATGGGCCACGCGGGGCTTTCTTCGCGTTCCCGTCCGCTATAGCGTTCTATATATATATATAGTGGCCCGGGTGCTCAGGCGCAATTGCCGTTGACTTACAAATCAATGGTAACAAAACTAGCTGGTGGCGGGAGAACAGAGGATGGTGGAGGACTGGCGTGGTACAGGACGGCGGCTGAGGGCTTGGGGAAGCTCCAGGTAAGTGAAACTCTTTTTTTTTAAGATCTTCAGTTCCGCTTCATAAATCAAATTCAGGTAAGATTTTACAATGGGAAAACACTGACTACACTTACTTACTGCTGTAATTGAATATTGTAAAAAATAAGCAATTTTATTAATTAACTTACAATCAGTAAAGTTCCACTTTTTGCTAAAACCCAAACCAATCATTAATGGCCAATTAAGGCAACACGTATTAAGCATTTGCATGGGCCATTAGGGGTATATTTATAAAGTTCAATTAAGTTTGAGGTAACTTACTGCTGCCATTCACTGTCTTGTTGTTGCACTTCTAATAGCACTAATTTACAAAACCCCAATATAGGGAAGTTCCACAGGTAGGTAAGTCACAGTTAAAGGTTACCTGAGGTGACATGTGACATGATGAGATAGACATGGGTATGTACAGTGCCTAGTACACAAATAACTATGCCGTGTTCCTTTTTTTTCTTTCTCTGCCTGAAAGAGTTACATATCAGGTATGTAAGTGGCTTACACAGTCCTGACTCAGACAGAAAGTGACTGCAGTGTGACCCTCACTGATAAGAAATTCTAACTATAAAACCCTTTCCTAGCATAATATGGCTTCTGAGACCAGAAAAGAGATAAAAATGGTCAATAGTTCATAGATTTTAGCTCTGGCATACTTCAATGAATGTGTCATTGAGCAAAAACAATAAAACAGTTAAAACTTAAAAAGTAGATTTTAACATAAAATAAAACTGTGGAATAGCTTAAAAAGTTATTTTTAGAAGAAGGAAGATAGATACAATCATTTATTTTATTAGTTTATTTTTGCCTCGGATGCCCTTTACGGTAAACAGGGAGAAACCCACTGAAGAGCCTGAGAATGGCTTTGGGCTATCATAACATGTTGAAAACTTGGTAGCTCCATAATAACTCAACAATACGCAGGAGGAAGAATGCTGGAGTATGTTTTCTCCAATCTATTTGAATTGGTGTCAATGCATATCAGTTCCAGAAATGTTTTTATTGTTGTCCAGTGCCTCCATGCTTGAAATTTTTTTTGTATTGTTATGAATTAAAAGAAACATGCAGTAAAGAAAAGAAATAGAGGTCGGCACTGCTGCTATTGGCTTTTATTCAAGGTCTTGTTGCATAAAATAGACATGAATCAGTGGGTTGCAGTGGGTGCAGGGTACTGAAGAGTCTTACAATTGTTTTGTGCTGTTAGCGCTTCTATGGAGGCATGCCTTGCCTCCGAAGAACCGCTGACAGCACAACAACGACCGTAAGTCTATGAACCCACCACATCCCACCAATTCATCCCAGCCTGGTATGTGCTGTGCACTATATCAATTTGTTTGCAGCATTCATGCTAACCATGCATGTCTATTTTATGCAACAACCTTGAATAAAAGTCAATAGCAGCAGTGCCAACGTCGATTCCTTTTCTTTACTGCATATAGCTGTCTTTTTGGCCAGAGCACACTCAAGTTTGATTCACAGCCAACTTTGGTGAATCAGCACAGCCGACTAGATCCCCATCTTCCTTCTGGAGCTACAGTGCCGACATTTTTGTTCTACGTATCTCTCCGAATTAAAAGAAACCCAGATAAGTTTTTTAATGCAGTCCCTCATTTCTTGTCCCTGAGACTACCAGTTTTCATATTAAAGTTGTGAAACTGCCTGGAGGTCCAAGGAACAGGAAGTGAGATAAAAACCTCTCCAGTAGAGGTATCAAGAGAACTATAACTCCCCAAATGTTTCTAACCCATTTCTAACATACGCAATGCTACAATAACAAAATAACATGGAACTGGTCTTTTGTAGTCAGTAATGTAAAGGAAAATGGACTCACCCGTATGTCCTCAGGGTCTAGGCTATGCTCACTCCACGCAGATGTAATGCTGCTGTTCAGATAGGACCCAGACCTGCCCATATCTAGCTCATCCTCATAAGCCTCTGCAGCTATATCATCTCTAGGGCTGCTATGTGAATGTGAAAACTGAAAAACATAAACAACAAAGTCAAATAGAAGAATAAAAAAAGAGACAAAAACAATATCATATTTATTATTTCCAATAGGACTAGTCACTAAATTAGAAGACAGTAAAACCTGTAATAAATCCTACGGTTTAAAGTTCACCTACATTCAGTCTGTATAAGAATCAGTAAAGGCAGGTTCACACTACAAGCTCGATCCAATTCACTTTTTTACCAAGTTTTATCCTAGGTGATATTTTCAGTGCCTTTTAATCACTTGAGGACGCAGCCTTTACCCCCCCCCCTTCCTTAAGGACTAGCGCTGTTTTTTATGATCTGTGCTGGGTGGGCTCTGCAGCCCCCAGCACAGATCAGGTTGCATGCAGAGTGATCAGATTGCCCCCCCTTTTTCCCCCCTATGGGGGTGATGTGCAGGGGGGGTCTGATCGCTCCTGCTGGCTGGCATGTTGCGGGGGGGGGGGCACCTCAAAGCCCCCCTCCGCGGCGAAATTCCCCCCCTCCCTCTTCTCCCTCTCACCCCTGGTGATCGGGGCTGCACAGGACGCTATCTGTCCTGTGCAGACTGTGACAGGATGTCCTCTGTCACATGGCGGCGATCCCCGGCCGCTGATTGGCCGGGGATCGGCAACCTGCCTTACGGCGCTGCGGCGTTCAATGTAATCAAAGGAAACAAACGTCTCCTGCGTTTACATTTAGCTGATCGCGGCTCGCAGGCTATTCACGGAGACCCGCTCTGTGATCTAACAGGAAACGGCCGCTCACGCGAGCGGCCTTTCCTGATTAATTAGGGAGGCACCCGACGATGCAGATCTGCGTCGCTGGTCCTCCAGCTACCACTTTGCCGCCGCATGGTATGAGTGTGCGGTCGGCAAGTGGTTAAGCCACTAGCAAGCAAGAAGTTTGCTAGAATCATTTTGAGAGTACTTCACATACTTTTTGGTCTTTTTTGGTACTTTTTCAATTACAGAGTGCTAAAAAGTTATTTTAAACAGAAGATTAAAAATTATCTCCTAGGAGAACCTTAGAGGAAAAAGTGAGTTTAATCAGGTCCTGTGTGCGGTGCTGTCAATTATGACTTACAGCACATTGGGCCGGATCCTTCTTCTCTTACGTTTTCGACAAGGGTGATATTTCATATCTTATCAATAAAATGCCTTTTAAGCCACCAGCAAGCCAGAAAACGCTCATAATCATTTTGACAGTACTTTTTCACCAACTTTTTAGTACTCTTCAATTGCAAAGTGTTGAAAAGTTGTTTTAAACAGAAGATGAAAAAGTATCTCTTAGGAAAAAACTCAGGATAAAAAGTGAATTGCATATGGGTCATTGTGTGCAATCCACATGATAACGTGACAACGTTGATAACGTCCATTGACTTTCATATTACCATTCACAGTACAAGAGAATGTTTCAGTGCATTGCATTGTAATGCTTCTAAAAACATTGTATTGCACAGTGCTGTGTTTTTCTGTCCGATGTGTAGTATTGCAGCCACCGACATCTGCAACACAACCTACGTTACTGGTGAACCCAATGCTTCGGGAAAAGTGTGCACATAATTGCGTTCTTGCCTGCATTGTGTAGTGTGAATAAGCCCTTAGGCTGTTAGAGTGGGGGAATTATGTCTGCTCATGGAATGAGAGCTGCCACATCACAGCTCTGCTTATCTTTTTTGAGTTAATAAAGTTTTTTAATACAATACTCTATGTTGGGTTCATTTACTAAAGGTGTGTAGAACTTTTAGCATTCTCCATACCAAATGTTAAAAGTTAAAGTAGAACATAACTTTACCCTAATCAGAACTCAATTTTGACATAAAAAAGACACCCAGTATCTAAAAATAATGGCCTTTATTCACTAAGCTTACCTCCTGAATTTAATAACGTTTCTAGAGTGATCATCATGGTGATAAGGCATGTAGTATTCAGGAAACATTTTACCTCAGGCAAACCTAAACTTAACTCTTCTGTCTTTAAGTTAAGGAGAGAACTCTAAAGTTAACGTTTCAATCTTTAAAATAACTCCAGAATTCTAAAGCTAATGACAGGCTGTTAATTAACTGCATGTGAACATAACTACAGAGGAGGTAACTTAAAGAGGAACTTCAGTGAAAATAATGTAATGAAAAAAGTGCTTCATTTTTACAATAATTACTGTATGTATAAATGATTTAGTCAGTGTTTGCCCATTGTAAAATATTTTAAATCCCTGATTTATATTCTGACATTTATTAAATGGTGACATTTTTACTGCTAGCAAGTAATGTAGCTGCTGCTTGCTGTTTTGGCAGTTGGAGACAGCTGTAAACAGCTATTTCCCACAATGTAACAGGGTTCACAGACAGGAAACTGCCAGAAGTACCTCGGTACTCAGAGCTTCTTGTGGGAGGGGTTTCACCACAATATCAGTCATACAGTGCCCCCTGATGGTCTGTCTGTGAAAAGGAATAGATTTCTCATGTAAAAGGGGTTATCAGCTACTGATTGGGATAAATTTCAATTCTTGGTCGGAGTTTCTCTTTAAGGACTGAAGTGATAAGATAACTCTCACTGTGAAAACTTATCTCTACACCTTAATAAGGCAAGATCCATGTGTGGAGGTAAAGTTTTCTCTTGCCTTATCTCCAGCATGATCTTAGTGAATTGAGGCCAAATTAAACAAAGAGAAAACAATGATGTACCAATAAAAAAAGTTAATTTCTTACAAACAATTGTGATGCTTACTTGGGCTGGAGTAACTGTCACACTGCAATTTTTTTTAAAAAAAATAAGTGATTACACAGTTACACTCTCTCCTGCTAAACAAGGCCTCCAAATGTATTTCTGAATCTGATCTATGAAAATCAAAGTCTTCCATGTACAAGTTATGAAAATGTATTGAACACTTGGCTAGGTGTGAACGAGGTGTGACTTTGTAAATCATTACCTTGGGTATAAGCAGTAGCCCCACAGTTACAGTCACTGTCAGATGCGTGTGGACAAAAAATAACATCAACATCCAGTCCGGCTGAAGTTTTGTAGCGAGAACAAACCTGAAATAAGGTGAACAAAATACTTAAAGAGTAACTGTCAGGCTGCAGAAGCTAATTTAAACCTCTATTCTCCTGTGTTAAACAGTTTAGAAGGAAGCCCAAAAGCCATTAGTGAAGATAAAAATCTCAGTTACCTTTGATGTGTGCTTATCAGCAAGTCTGTTATAGACCCATAAGGACGCAAGCCGCATACTAAACTGCAAAGCATTCTGGGGCCCTCCCCTCGGCTGCTAATGAGACGTTACAGAAGCTTGTAATCAGTCCAGCGTGTAGCACTGATAAATCTCGGGGCAGAGTACTCTGCAGGAGTCAGCTATTGTTCCTAGCCACATGGCTCATTAATATTCACTGCACACTGTGTTGTTCAAGTACGAGCTTATCTGTGATCAGGAAGCAGGCAGGACATGACGACACATTTGACAGAAAAACATGGAGCCTGCCATAAGCTGTCAGGAGCATCTATCTCTGCATATACTATATACAAATTCTGTGAAATCCAAACGTGGACAGTGAAATGCATATGTAATGTAAGTACAGCCAATCTTTAGCTACTGATATATGTGTTTATTTTCTCTGAGACCTTATACCTAACAGCTCCTCTTTAAAACAAATGCATATATTATTTTCTTATTTATCATACATTATATAGAATTATATATATCACAAATTGTTTGTAAAAAAATAAAATGAGTTTTTCTAAATTTTGTTTTAAAAAAGGAAATAAAACACACACAGATCGTACAGAGGAAGAGAATCACAGTTGTTTTCCTGTCCCAGCATGTTGTTTATTGAAATCAATGTTCACTGGACAGCTGCACATGTGAATCGCTACTGTTTGTCTCTATAGATATAATTGGCTTACTGTTAGGAATTATGATTTTTCCAGTTATTTCTAAATAATATTTTAGTGTAATTTGCCTTGTTAAAACAGAAGGTATTTGCGATAATGCAGCTCACAAACACTTCATATTCTCTGTTCAGCACTTTACTATTGAAAACGTACCCTCAAGTTGGTGAAAAAGTACTATCAAAATTACTCTGATGATTTTCTTGCTTGCTGGTGGTTTAAAAGGCATTTTAGGTGAACGGCCCATATGCAAGTCACTTTTTTTTCTGCGTTTACTCCCAGGTGACATTTTCCTACGTTGTCATAAAATGCCTTTTAAACCAACCAGTAAGAAAATATTCAGAATAATTTTGATAAAACATTTTCAGCAACCTTTAGGCACTTTTTCAATTGTAAAATGCTTAAAAGGTAAATAGAATATGAAAAGTATATCCTAAGATATAACTCCGGAGAAAAAGTGAATTGCATATGGGCCAAGGTGAGAAAATATCACCCAGGAAAAAACTTAGTAGAAAAAGGGAATTGGATCGGACCCTTTTTCTTCTAAGTTTTCTCTTAGATGGTATTTCATATATTATCAATAAAATGCCCTTTAACTACATTCTGCACTAGGAAGGAAACTTCATCTAAAGGTCCCTGGGCCCCGAAAATAAGTCAATGGGAGTGAGCAGCTGCCGCCTGCTCCTGCGCACGCAGCCACGCATGCTACCTTTACCGCCGGGACAAATGGGCAAATAAAATGTGTGGGTTTTATCCACAGTAGAGCGTTTTATTTTAACATTATATTGGCCGAAAATTGAGAAATAATTATTTTTTCCCATTTTTTTTCTTATTATTACAATTAAAATGTGTTTAGAATAAAATAATTCTTAGCGTAATGTACCTCCCAAAGAAAGCCTAATTGGTGGTGAAAAAAACACGATATAGATCATGTCGTTGTGATTCGATGTGATTAAGTTATTTGTGAAAGAATGAGAGGAGCGCTGAGGGGTAAAACCCCTCAGTGGTCAAGTAGTTAATCCACTAGCATGCAATACTCGCAATAATGTTGGCAGTACCTTTTCACCTACGTTTTTGTCAATACTATAATTGAAAGGTTACTTATTATGATTAAACTCATATTTAGAAGGTCTATCTCAATTATATATAATGGGGTTAATAAAACCACCCACTATGTAGAGTTACATAGAAAAATTATGGAGAAAAGGTCTCAAACAAAAATTTGTCGGGTGAAAAGTGGAAAGAAATTTGGAGAAACTCTGTTGAATGCTCTCAAAATATTTCATAGAAACCTGACTTAAAGAGAGTCTAAAGCGAGAATAAATCTCGCTTCAGACCTCATAGATAGCAGGGGCATGTGTGCCCCTGCTAAAACGCCGCTATCCCGCGGCTTAACGGGGGTCCCTTCACCCCCAAATCCCCTCGGTGCAGCGGGGGATCTCTTCCTGGTTGGGGCAGGGCTAACCGCCGCATCCCTGCCCCACGCGCGTCTGTCAGCACGTATCTCCGCCTCTCCCCCGCCCCTCTCAGTCTCCTTTCACTGAGAGGGGCGGGGGAGAGGCGGCGATGCGCCGCTGATAGACACGACTGGAGACAAGGCTGCAGCCGTTAGCCCTGCCTCCAGGAACGACCAATTCTACGACTAACGTTTGCGGGGGTGGGTTTGGGGGTGAAGGGACCCCCGTTTAGCGGCGCGATAGCGGCGGTTTAGCAGGGGCACACATGCCCCTGCTAACTATGAGCTCCGAAGCGACATTTATTCTCGCTTCAGAGTCTCTTTAAACTTATACATAAGACTTATTTAAAACCATCTAGTCAAAACAAATGAACACAGCAGTTAAGGTATATTGTTTCAGGAAATTTGATTTGAAATGATTTCTGGCATATATGGTGGCACTGTCCTGTGGTTCAAAAGATATCGACTACTGTGGCAATATTTTTTCTAACCAGTTGTCACCTTCACCATTGAATGCAATATCAAATATATATTGTACATATCAGTTACCTATCCTCTTTAAAATGTTAACCGCTGCATGTATTCATATAGCCTCTGGATGATTAAAACCAGACTTGATAAAGAAGTATCATAAACAACATTTATAATATATCTCTGAATGAATTAATTAAGAAGAAATAAATCATGAAACTCAGCCTAACATCTTTAAAGAACAAGTGACACCGATGCTAACCTAGAAATAAAAAACACATATATAAGTAAATACGTACTAGTTCTACTTACATAACAGATGTATTGCACTGTCCACGTTATAACATTATGATTCCTATGAATTTTATAAAGGAAAAGCAGAGAATCCTATTCTAGGCAGTTTCCATCTTGGTTACCTTTGAATGAAGTTAATCCTGACATCATTTCCTCCCTCAATCTTTTTTTCTCCTCTGCTAATTGTGTATACGTTACCCTCCTCCCAGAGTCTTCAGACACTCCCACCGAGGTCTATACTAGGAAGTGCACTGTCTTATGTCATTAGAAAGAGGGGTAAATAAAGGGAAGATGAGGAATATATTATAGATAAAAAGACCCCCAGAATGCAACAGTTTGGCAATGGCAATTAAAGGGCCAGTGCTCCTAAGGTATGTGATAACTCCAAACCATAACAGCATAAAACGTTTTGAAAGTTTTGAATGCAGGATTAGCATCCTTATCACTTGATACACTCAGACCAGTTGCTGTTGTAATTTTATTTTTACGGTGACAATCCCACTTAAAAGTCTGGAAAACATAACTGCATTTGCAATGTGTCTTCCATCTCCAAGCATACAGTACATTTAAAGACTACATAGATTAAACTTTACAGATCCTCCTGAGATCTTTTTTATTTTGTTGGTTATTGTTATTCTTTTATTATAGTTAATCATTTTTCCATACTGACATAACTTGTTAACTAAGTACAGTAGAGACCGAGTTATCCGGCACTGACGTGGATCTGGTTGCTTGAGACTCAATGGTAAAAATAGGCCTAGCTAATACAGTATTATACTCCACTCTGTATACATACCATGAACTTTGTATTACATGTTTAAATACAGTAACTGAAACGATACTAACCTTGGGGAAGCCATGGAACCCAGTATTTAAGCACAGCATAAAACAGAAAAAGACTAAGAATTTGGCATTCACCCCTGTGAGTACTGCCAGTGATTTGTTCTGGTTGGTTGAGACTCCTGGTTAGTTGAGTTCTGGTTAACAGGGACTCTACTGTATCTATCTAACCCTGTTACAGTTAACCAAGTTCTCCACTGTCACAGCTACCTACTGTCCCAAATGTGAAATCTTCCCAGCCCCTCCTTTTTACATTTAATTTGGCAGTGCCCATCTGTGGAAGACTTCTGAAAACAAGTTGTAGCCTTCTTGCATGATAACATGGGCTCACCTGCTGTTCTAGACATTAGGATGTCAATACTTAAGCAGCCCATACACTCAGCCGATTTTCTGGCCGACCGATCGATCGCGGTCGATCGATCGATCGATCGATCGCAAATCGGTTGGCCAATCGACCGATCGACGGCCGATTTTGATCGATTTCGATGGATTTCCATCGAACTAGCAGGGTGGAAAATTTAGGTCGATCTGATGAGATTGCTTATCAGTTTGCATTGGCCTTAATGGAAATCTGATGGCAAAAAAATGCCATCAGATCGAATTTCAACAGATTTCAAACTGAAATCTATTGGAATTCTATCCTGGTAAAAAATGTTCTAAAAACGCATCAGATAGATCATCAGATGCATTTCTTATCTGTCTGCTGCCAATCTGACGAGTGTATGGGCACCTTTAATTTTACAGAAGAAGTCTTATCAAAGTTTGATAAGGGCTTTCTTATTGAATCCCTCTTCTCACTCAGCCACGCAATGTATCACCTTCAGATAGCTTTCCCCCAAATGCCCTCCACTGGCAGACTGAAAATTAAAGTGAAGGTCTCTTTTCCATATACTGTAAAAAGTTACTCTTTAACCAGTTCGTGTTCCAAGGTTTTCACCCCTTAAAGCGGTATTGTCACCATAAAAAACAAATTTCAACAGCAACTGGTCTGAGTGTCATAAGTGATAAAGATGGTAATCCTGCATTCAAAACTTGTTTCTGCTGTTATGGTTTGGAGTTATTACATACTATAGGAGCACTGGCCCTAGTGCCAAACAGTGCCAAAAAGTTGAATGCTGGGAGTTATTTTGAATGCTGGGAGTTCTTTTGTATGCTGGGAGTTCTTTTATCTATAATATATTCCTCCTCTTCCATTTATTCCCCTGCCTAGCTGATCACTTGTGTTTACAAGCAAGGCTGAGGTGACTCAGTGATTGGATGTGTACATAAAAAAAAAGACTCTGGGAGGAGGGGAGCTAATGAATACACAATGAGCAAGAGAATCAGAATCAGAATTCGTTTATTTCGCCAAGCACGGTTGCACCGTGCCCGGAATTAGGTTTGGCACGTTGATTGGCAAAGAAAAAGTTGTACAGCAGACAAGAATACTACAACATAACAAGAGAAGTACAGCAGAACAATACAATACAACAGATACGGAGTAATACAACACTTGCGGTAGGTCAGTTGCGGGTCTAGCGGGGACAGCAGCGTGTAGCAGAAGATAATTCTAGTACAACCTAGGTAGGCAGTAAACAGAGCGGCCGCAGCCGAAGTCAGATATTAGTCCGTTAGATGGCTGCAGGATCGGTCGGTGGAATGGGCAGAGTTCAAGACTCTGACGGCCGTGGGAAAAAAAGTGTTCATGCCCCTAGTAGTCTTAGCAGGAATGGACCGAAACCTCCAGCCCAGTTTGAGTCGAGTGAAAAAACTGTGGCCAGGGTGAGAGGGGTCGCCCACAATTTTCATTGAGAAAAGAGAAAGGCGGGGAAAACAAGAGTCAGGGAGGATATGATGTCAGCATTAGCTTGGCAAGATGGCCACTGCCTAGAATAGGATTTTCTGCTTTTCCTTTGTAAAGTTCACAGGAATCTTTACGTGGATAGAACAATACATCTGTTATGTAAGTAGAGGTAGTATTTATCTACTTATATATGTGTTTTTTTTTCTAGGTTAGCATGGGTGTCGCTTGTTCTTTAAAGGAATACTGTAGGGGGTTGGGGGAAAATGAGTTGAACTTACCCGGGGCTTCTAGTGGTCACCCGCAGACATCCTGTGCCCGCATAGCCACTCACCGATGCTCTGGCCCCGCCTCCGGTCCACTTCTGGAATTTCAGACTTTAAAGTCTGAAAACCACTGTGCCTGCGTTGCCGAGTCCTTGCTCCCGCTGATGTCACCAGGAGCGTACTGTGCAATCGCAGACCATACTGGACCTGCGCAGTATGCTCCTGGTGACATCAGCGGGAGCGAGGACATGGCAACGCAGGCGCAGTGGTTTTCAGACTTTAAAGTCCGAAATTCCAGAAGTGAACCGGAGGCGGGGCCGGAGCATCGGTGAGTGGCTACGCGGGCACAGGATGTCTGCGGGCGACCATTAGATGCCCCGGGTAAGTTCAACTCATCTTCCCCTGACCCCCCTACAGTATTGCTTTAAGGTTCCTGACATTTTTGACCCTTAAGATGTATTGCTTTTGACACAGCAGTATCTTTTTCATTACTTATAACATCTTAGTGATTCCGGGATCTATCTATATATATATATATATATATATATATATATATATATGCTTTCTTTGGTTAATACTTTTTCCAAAAAACGTTTTATTTTATAGTCATTTTACAGGGTAAAATTAGGTGTAATGGTAGAGAATACAGATTTTTTTTATTTTTCACCCATCCTAATTTTCACATGACAAGTCCCACAGTTATAAAACACATACAAATATATATTCTTTCCATACTTTATTACTAGATGTATGTATGACCGTCATACCCAGCCTGCGTGTCTAGTCTAGGTAGGAACTGAACTGGGGGAAAAAAAACACTGTTTCGTTTTTTTTTTTTGCCTAAGTTTATTGAATGACGTGTAGTCTTATCTCTGACACCTTATGCTTTGTACGAGTTTAGGATAAGTGAGCTGTTCGATTATTTACTTCTCTAAAGATGTATATTCCTGTATTTAATATATTATTATTTTATTTAGTGGCTGGATAGAGTAGTGGTTAATGGCACTGCCTTTGACATGGGAGACCAGGATTCAAATCCTGGCTAGGGTCAGTACCTATTCAGCAATAAGCCTTGGGCAAGACTCTCTAACACTGCAGGGAGACCTCTTGAGCACACCCTTAGTGGCTGCAGCTCTTGAGAGCTTTGAGTCCATCAGTAGAAAAGCGCTATACAAATGTTAGGAATATATATATTTTTTAATTGGTATAGTGCCAACATCTTCTGTAGCGCAGTACAATGTACAAAATATACAATAATGGGGAGTACAGATATTATGGATAGTATGCATAATATTGTTTGTCAGTATTTACTGACTTTTTTACTGTATATGACTCTATACCATATCATGAGGGTTTCCTTTTTGCTAGTCCACCACATTAATATAAATCAAACTTAATTCACTTGCCTGATAACGTGGAAAATGGCCGACATGATGAGCTCATTGTGAATCGCAACGGCCATATAGCGCGGCTCGTGGAAGGCAGATGGCACAGTCCGAACAGCATAACAAAGGTAGACGCCCCAAAGAAGGAATAAAAATTCACCTGGAAAAAAAATATAAAACAAAAGGAATCTTAAAAAGTTGTATTGTTTAATACCATAATTCCCTTTTCTTACTACCAAAATCTACCAACCCCTGAACACTCAAGGCCATAATTCCCTTTTCTTACTACCAAAATCTACCAACCCCTGAACACTCAAGGCCATCATTCTCTTTTCTTACTACCAAATCTACCAACCCCTGAACACTCAAGGCCATCATTCTCTTTTCTTACTACCAAATCTACCAACCCCTGAACACTCAAGGCCATAATTCTCTTTTCTTACTACCAAATCTACCACCCCTGAACACTCCAACAAAAACAGTAGAATTCATTTCTGTATATACATGTATGTATATATCTATATCTATCCATCTATCTATCTATCTATCTATCTATCTATCTATATATATCTATATATATATATAGATATATATAGCTATAAATATGGTGTGCTATGTATATACTGTACGTGTATGATGTTAACAAATCAGCAATGTGAATAAGTGGGTGTTATTATACATGCATATTTATTTGTTGCTCTAGGCACTGTGTATTGACCTGAGGAAGTGGCGTAGTACCCACAAAACATGTTGCCTATTTTGTGTTTTTAATAAATACTTTTCAAGTACTGGTGCTTTTGTCTTCAGGAGAGGTAAAGGAATTCCTCTCACTCTAATTTTAACTATTAGAAGGTATATATTCTTAAAGAGGATCTAACATCAAAACATCCCCTTGGGGGTACTCACCTCGGGTGGGGGAAGCCTCCGGATCCTAATGAGGCTTCCCACGCCGTCCTCCGTCCCTCAGGGGTCTCGCTGCAGCCCTCCGTAAAAGATGACGTCAATATTTACCTTCCCGACTCCTGCGCAGGCGCTCTGACAGCTGTCGGCTCCGAAGTAGGCGGAAATACCTGATCGCCGTCGGGTCTGCTCTACTGCGCAGGCGCAAGTTTCCGGAGCCTGCGCAGTAGAGCGGACCCGACTGAGATTGGGTATTTCCGTGTAGTTCGGAGCCGAAAGCAGCCACAGCTGGAGCCAGCAAAGGAAAATATTGAACTGACAGTCGGGTCTGTCGCCGGCTGTTCGGAGGGCTGCAGCGAGACCCCCGTGGGACAGAGGACGGCGTGGGAAGCCTCATTAGGATCCGGAGGCTTCCCCACCCGAGGTGAGTACCCCCCAGGGGATGTTTTTGATGTTACAGAGTCTCTTTAAACTTGAGTGCCTCCATTCTTATGAGTATTTAGTTAAAACCTAATTTAGAGGTAATCGTTTTTTTTATTCCCAAAAAAACTACAAACCCAGGAGAGAGACTATCCAGCTACTAGCAGGAACTGGAAAACTGCACGGGGATGGTTAATTTCCCACTGGCTTATACAGTGGTTGCAGGGATCTACTACACCATTATGCTCCTGGTTTCACTGTTTACCCAGGTATTCTTTAGTACGAGGTTACTACAAGGATCACCGTAACCAACCTATGCCTATTGTTGGAGATTGCAAGTATAGATAAATGCCTGTGTATAAGCCGTAATATAATAATTTTTACTTCCAGTTATAAGATCAGACGTCAAACAGAACAGACAAATACACAGAGTTACCACTACTCAGCCCACTTACACAGAAAGCCCTCAGCTGGCAAACAGACTCCGTCTTCCAATTCTGCTGGGGCAAATATGACACCATTTGCTGGATGTGTGACTGATCTAATTTTAAATCTGAACAGTTCTTGTTGTGCCTTGCTTTTATCTCTCGGGGATGCTTACTGTTTTTGTTTTAAGCATATTACCGCAAACTAAACAGATAAACAAGTAGCGCTGTTCTTACGACAGCAGAAGAGAGAAGTCACACTTAATAAATGCTTCAGCACCAGGGACAGCGCAGTAAAAAATCTACCTCCTCTACAGCACATCTTGGCAGCTTCACATGTCCTATGTCAGATGGGTTGAAGAGGAACTTAATTTTTTATATAATTAATTTATTAACTATTTAGTCAGTGTTTGTAAAATCTTTCCTCTCCCCGATTTTCATTCTGAATTGTATAACAGGTGGCGACATCTTTAGTCCTGTCAGGTGACAGTTTTCTCTGTGCGTAGAACTCTCAGTAAACGAACATTCCGCAGAGGGAGATATGGCTTGCTTGGAGGTTGAAAACAGCTGTTATGTCCCACAAGGCAACGAGGTTACACAGTAAACTGTCACGACCATAGTTCTGACATCACACTGTGGGAGGAGTTTCACCACTATATCAGCCATACAGATGTCCCTGAAGATCTATTCATAATCAGACACTTCAGACAATCACGCGTTTCGCAGAGCACAATCCGCTTCCTCAGATCAAATAACAAACAGTACTGCAGTAAAAGCAGATTCAGATCGCCTAAAAGAGCTCTTTCAGGCACTCCAAATCTACTTTTACTGCAGTTTAGACACTGCCTGTTATTTGTTTTGAGGAAGCAGACCATGCTCTGCGAAACGCGTTATCATCTAAAGTGTCTGATTACCAAACCCTATATTAGTGTTCCCCCTTCTTTTTAGAAGTAAGCCATTTATTTTATCTACTTATTTATTACCTCCTTGGTTAATTTTTGGGGCACCTCCTCCCTTCCAGTTATAGCTTACATAGCCCCACGAATCTGTATTGTTCATTGAACAATTGTTTTCATTTATTGAACTTAAACAATTGTTTTCTTTAGAGTGCAACCCAGTCATTTGAAGAACACAGAGAGCCCAATTGGGGACAGGACTTCCTCACATGCCATTACACCGTGGTTGCTGGTTTTGCTACCTACACTTGTGAGTACCTTCTCGCTATTCTATTTTACTTCGAGACCTGATCCTGGTGTCTCCGTGGTTTTTCCTATCTTTCTAACTAGAAAGTCCTTGGACTCCACTTGGATACCACACTCCCCCTACAGGATATGGGTGGAGCCATGTGGGCAACAGACTGCAGTAAGTAATTTACAACACTATTCAATTTTTAACTTTATTTTCACTTCAGGTTTGCTTTAAGACTAATGTGTGAAGAATTAATTCTCCTTGGCTATGCTCTCCCCCGAACATCGGTCTTCTGTATTCCCAGCCCACTGCAGTGTTTGTTCATTATGATCAGAGAAAATTATCAAAGAACAAAGCATTAAAGTGGCATTAAGCGTGTCTTCAACTTTAATGTGTTTGCCGAGATAATGGAAATTAATCAAGTGTCCTACTTTAAAAATAAAAGATTTGAGGAAAACTGTAACTGCTCATTTGCATGATATTAACATATACAGGCATTTTAAGATAAGTAACATTTAAATTACTTTGTAACAGAATACTATTATGCTAAACTGTGCAGAGTCAGAACAGTTCCGGAGACCGCAAGCTGGAGCGGGCGAACTTTGTTTTTGATGGACAAACCAAAGGTCACAGCAAGGGAGTAACTATACACCAAGAAGCCCTGGCACCTGCAGGGGGGCCCAGAGCTGTGGGGCCTGATTACCTCTCTCTCTGATATAGGGGTCCATCCCAGGGTTGCCAAGTGTCCATCTTTAAAGTGGATCCGAGATAAACTTTTACTCATTGCATAATTGTGTTCCTTTCATATAGTTTATAGGGCATTCCTCAAGCCAAATACTTTTTTTGTTTGTTTTAATACCCTAATTTCCTATAAACTAAACAAGCCCCGCCCACAGTGCCCAGGCACTCTGAGACCCATGTAGCAAGGGCTTATGGGAGCTCACTCTGGGCAGGAGGAGGAGGAGGTGTAACTAGCCAGAGATTTCAGAAGCAGAGGGGAGGAGAGAGGAGTGGAGTTTTCACAGGCTGAGGGGTGGAGATGCAGAGCAGCTTGCCTGTGTATAATGATCACAAGCAGAACATGGCTGCTCTCATTGTATCACAGGAAGGAATAATCATATACTGTTGAAGATGTTTGCAGCTAGATTTGCTGTGTAAACTATCTAAACTCTATCAGCCCCCTGTAGCTGTCATGTCCTGCGGCGTCTTCCTCCAATCACTTGTTCCCGGCCGCCGGTCCCGGTCTGATTACGCGTGTAACGCATCTGTGTAACACGTCCGCCGGTCTGTTTACGCATGTAACGCGCGCGTACCCACTCACGTCTCCGGGAGCTTACTGCGCAGCCACAGTGCGAGAAAACCTTGTACTGCGCCTGCGCAGTAAGCTCCCAGAGACGTGAGCTAAGTGGATACGGAACGGTGGGCGTCCCACGTGGAGTGAAGCTGGGTAGAAGCGTGCACTAGCGGCAATACGCACGGAGGGGCTACAGGAACAAGCCTGCCTGCGGCCAACATTACGGGGGAGAGCCCGTCTCAACACAAAACTCTAAGCTGACTTATATCATTGGAAAAAGTGAGTGCAATAGGATTTTATATGCTAATAAATGTTGTACAGTTTTACACTATGAGAGGCCTTTTCATTGAGGTTGTTGGAGACAAGTGCAATACATAAGGAAGATACAGTGCTTGCTGGTGAATGATCCAGGTGTGATCCAGGAGTTGCCAGAGAGGTGGGGGACGACCCGGTAATGGTCCCAAGGTTGCATCTGACCCACCAGAGGGTCTTAGTAGACGGTGAGTCTGGCACAAAGGGTGTGGTGGAGGTCCTCTACTATCCTGATGAAAGGCATTGACGTGTTGATGAAAATATGCTATGAAGCTGCTATAGGATATATTGATATTTACCTTAGGAAAACTGTGTCTGAAATGTATTACAGAGACTGATACGGACTGTTGTATTAACTTGAGTGGCGCTACCGCTACCTCTTTGTATAAAAACTGCAATCATTTCTGTTTGGTCAAAGAAGGCAAACATATTCCTGGAGTAGGCTTTAAAATGGAAACTAAAATCTCTAAATACTTTTCATTCACACAGTCAATTTACTATTTAAACAAAGTTATTAAAAAAGGGGGAAAAAAACAAGTCAAAAAACGCCTAGATCAACAGAAATCTTTGGCAGAGCGTAGTGCTCTGTATCGAGACGGGAGGAGTACACAAGGTATTTCCTGCCTCAGTTCAAAGTGTACTGTGCAAATCATATTAATTATAATAATTATTTTTCTTTTTCTATTTTGCTGCCTGAAAGAGTTAATTTTAAGGCATGCGAGTGTCACCTTCAGTCTTGTCAGTAGCTTGTCTGTAACATAGTAAACCTCACTGATAAGCAAATTACAGCCATGAAAGTTTTCCTGTATTTCAACTCTGGGACACTTAGTAGGCTGCATTTGAGCAAAGACAATAAAAAATTCAATCTACTTTGTAAATGTTTAAATATAAAATAAAACCATTGAATATCTGGAAAACATTTTTAGAAGTACAAGGATAAATACAATTGTTTATCTCATCAGTTTATTTTCACCTCGGGTTCACTTTACTACATTATGGGCAAAACTTTTTATAAAGATCTTTATTAAAAATATGTTCTGTTGAGCTTTTCTATTTTTAAAATCCATCATATAAATTTAGCTTTTTAGGCCTCAAAGCTCTCAACTTACCAACTGCCATCATATAGTCCCATCGGTCTATCAAACACATATTGAAGAGAAGATGGTTGGAGGTTTCTCCTCGGACAATAAGGGAGATGTTTCGGTCCATGTTTTGGAACACTGCCGATGTCCAGGCCACCAGGAACCAAACAACCAATAGAAGGATTACAGACAACATCCGCATAACTCTACAGCTGGTCATATAAGGGATGCGCTGAGCGGTACGAGAAAGGAATACCTTCAGGACTCTGCAGAAACAGAATGGTATTTTAGGTATTATGGGCACGTTATTATGAATTAGCAATATATTGTATTATTTCTAATTAGCACTAACTGAAGTGTCCACTGAACATGCCATTCAAAGCACTATGTGTAGTGGCATCATCTGGGAGTGGACATTGGTTTGAAGGAGCTGGAAGCTACCAATCTGACAACACGTAACCTTCAACAACCAATGAGCAACGGGAAACCATTTCTGTGTGTCAATAAAGTCAACTCTGATTGCTAAACTGATCATTTCAAACAGTAAGCAGGGGGGGACAATACAGAAATCGAGAAAGGGGTGTTCAAAGCAAAAGGACCATGCATGGCAGAAGAGAGAGGGGGTGGGGGGGTGAAGAACGAATGTCTACTGTGGAAATTTACATGGCCACCACTGTACCACTGATTCAAATGAACCACCCCAACCTCTCTTTCCTACTGCGCACAAGGCTGGCACCTCTCTTGCCTTTGCCTTGTCCCATCCCTGCTGAAGGCTATGCCTACTGCATGTGTGGTCACCTAAACGAATCATGTCAAGTGCTAATTTGGGAAGGCTCAGCATATGCAAGTTATGATCAGTGATAGCAGTTTGAGATACCAATTGCCATAAATGACAGCCCGAGCCAGATTATTTCGGTAAACCTGCCCTGCACTGGATTAGACCGAAATTATCACTGTTTAATTTGTGTACCAGCTGTAGCCAGAGACCGAATAAAAAAAAATAAAAAACACAATCATTCTGGTGTCTGCAATAGCAAGACCCAAAATTACATGCCCAAGAGACAAATTAGGTAATCGATAGGGAAAAATGTATATTATATACCTTATCTATCGCAGGGAGATCAATCTTTCAGGGTCTCCATGCGCCCAAATGAACTGCGGCTGAACCTACATACACATGACAGCCCCCACCCCTGTAGGGTCCTCATTTCTTTTTACAACTTGCAATGTGGTCTAAAAGTTTAGACACTAGTCATACAGAGCGTTCACAAATCCAGGGCCAGTATTAGCAACTATGGGGCCCCAGGGCAAAATAAACCTGGGGGCCCCAAGCCAGCAGATACGCTGGTCCCTGAAACAAAACTTGGCATTAAGGGACCTTTTTTGCAGCTGGTATAGTCAGGGTGTGAAGCCCCAATCGGTTGGAGCTCCACATTCTGTCTATCCCAGCCTGCATGGGGGACAAGGGGTTAAAAATTTCAGCAGGGGGGACCCCGCATAATTTTTTTTCATTTCCCACACTCAAAACATAAAAAAAAAATTGGGAAAATATGAAAAAATGTCAGGGATCTTCATACAGCCATATTGCGGCTGTATAGCAATCCCTGGCCAAAGCCCTGCAGCTGCGGAGGGGTTTCCAGGAGGTCCATACGAACTGCGTATGGACCCCCTTGGAAACCCAGTCAGGAAATTCATTGCTCTTTCTTTTGATACATGTAAAATTACACTACCGTTAGGTTTACTACTAAAAGTGACATTTACCACATTTAAAAGTGTACTTTTTTCCTTTGTAACTTTAAAATCGATTTTCTCAAAAACTATACGGTCTTTTTGAAAAAAGAATTTCCTCTTATTCCCAATTATCCCCTTAACATATCCTGCAAATTTAGGGTTTCTAGCATTTAATATGGATTTGCTATTAACCGTTAAAGTCATCGGGTTTTTAAATGTGTATTTTTTTTCCTTTGAAACTTTAAAATCGATTTTCTCAAAAACTATAAGGTCTTTTTGAAAAATGTTTTTTTTCCTCTTGTATCCACTGGGGGCCCCTACAGGCTCTGGGGCCCTGGGGCAAATGCCTCCTTTGCCTTTATGGTAGCGCCGGCCCTGCACAAATCCTACTATAATGAAGCAGCTCTGTTCCAGCATTCGGGACCGATGTACTAGGAAAATAGAGTTCTATTTGATTGTAATCGCTTTATGACTTTGTGTATCAGTTCGCCCCTAATGGGATTACTGTTTAACTTTTGGCTGCTGAGGCGTTATTACACCAATATGACACATTGTGCTGCTTTCCCAGAAGTGACTTGAAAAAAGATATTGATTTACTTCATTCCCACTCACACAGACTAAATATAGATATTTTTTATCATTTTGCATGGGCATCTTATAGAGAGATGTAATAGACCGTGGTCTCACTGCCTGTCTAAATATACATCTGTTTCGCAAATTTACACGATGAAGAATCCTTCCCGATAAGAATGGGATCTCTAAGTCTGTTTAGTGGTATTTTTAGTGTTGATGTTGGAATTCAGCAGTACTTGGTTCGGAATCTAAACACACATATTCAGTATCATTTCAGCACGGAACAGCAAGACGGAGTGTTTAAAGAGGAAGTATCAAAGTTAAATTACCCCTCATTACCGATATTTCTATTAGCCCCTGTTTTGGCGCCCAAGAAATTACATTTTGTTGTGGTGGGGTTGGCGGTGATCCTCAAAGGGGGGGGGGATTGGGGATAAGGTTAGGTGGGGGGTTAGGGTTAGGCATCAGGTGGAAAGTTTGTGCAAGAGGGGGGGGGGGCATTAGGCGTCAGTTAGGGCATTTGTGTGGGAGGGGATTTAGGGTTAAGAATCATGTAAGAAGTTTGTGAGGTGGAGGGGCTAAGGTTAGGCACCAGTTAGGGTGTTTGTGCAGGTGGTAAGTTGTTTAGGGTTAGGTGTCAGATAGGAAGTTTGTGCAGGGGGGTTTAGAGCAAAGCTGGCCACTAACGGTCCAATTTCTAGCGAAAAATCGTTCAAGTGATCAGAAATTCTGATCGGATTGGTTGTAAATAATCTCAGTTGATGGGCACAATCGATAATGAACGATTATAAAAACAATTGTCCGATTGAATTTTCGTTGAGCCAAAATTTGGATTTTCTTGTTGGTCATGATAGAAAAGAAGCAATGATTGTCTTAGTTGATGGTGTAGATTTTTCGTCCGATCAGAATTTCTGATCGCTCAAACGATTTTTCGCTAGAAACTGGACCGTTAGTGGCCACCTTCAGGCATCAGGTAGGAAGTTAGTGGAGGGGGGGGGGGGGGATTTAGGATTAGGAGTTGGAGGGGAGGGTTCTGTCTACTGGGCCAATCAAAGTACAGGAATCTCGTTCTTTGTAGCCACTGGACCTGTCTGGGCTCAGGGAGCAGCCCCTGTAACCGTGGGGCGGGGAGGGAGGAGGGGCTAGAGCTGTGAGGGGGCCCATACTAACTTTCTCTTACTTTCATTAAAGGGGCCTATCCTTTAAATCAGGTGTTTTTGTGGCTACACTTGTTATGAGTGTGAAGATTATGATGGCCACACTTGCTTTATGACCCTGGAATGAAGGGCTCCCAGGCTGTGAGGGTCACCAAGGTCAGGCAAGGGAAAGGAGTCCTATCAAAGTTTTTCTGGGGGCCCTATGATTTGTAGTTGCGCCTCTGCTGCTCCCACCTATGTTTATGACAATTTAGTAACAAAAAAGGAGTGTCCCTTTAAATAACTCCAAGAAGACGTTCTGTACCTGTACAGCTTGAGCGTTACTGTTCCATAGACTGTAGCGTAGCCCAGCAGCCGAACCCATCGGAGCAGTATGCAGCGGAATGTGCTTGGCTCAAAATATAGAATCACCACCTGTTGAAGACAGTTAAAGGGTCACATTAATAAAAAGGCAACAAGTGTTATGTTATTATATTCTACCTCTATTACATACACATATGCAGGAGCGCATTTGGGTAACGTAGCGCCTACAGCAAACACTTAAATTGTCTCCCCAATAAAAGTACCAGTACTAGAGTCAGCCCCCAGTATAGGTAGCCAGATGCAGTCCACCCAGTATAGGTAGCCCCCCAGTTTTAGTTGCCATCCCAGTATAGGTACTGTAGTTAGAGGTGTTTCCCCATAAATTGGATTTGAAAGGTTTAAACTGCATACAGACTCTCAATATCTTTCACCCTAAGGATCGGTCCACACTTGTCTGGTTCCAGATCAGATCCGTGTCAAACGGATCCGTTTTTCTGATAAACTGATCCCTTTGACACAGTTCTGATCTGGATGTAGGGCACATTCCCTCAGTCCCTTCCACAGCCTGGAGGCCAGAAGAAGCGCGGCTCTCCATAGGCTGCAACAGGCCAATTCTGCCTAACAACAGGGAGAATTTTCATTGGCTCAACATGAACCAATGAGAATTCTCTCTGTTGCTGAGGATTCCCATTGGTCTATTGCAGCCCAATGGAAAATCCCCATGCTTCTAACGGCCTCTGGGCTCTTCAGAATGGACCGAGCGGCAGTGATGGGCAGCGGGACGCGTGAGTATGACGTCACGAAAGCAATGGGATGCAGCCAAAACAGGCAACGCGGATGCAGCGACTAACCTAGTGAGAGTGGAGAGTGTCCGTTCTCATAGGCTTGCATTAGACACACTTTCGCGTCCATTCTGGGAAAAAGTGTCAAATCTGAACTCTCTGTTCCATTTTCTTTCCATGCCACACAGATCTCTGTGCAATCCGTGTTTCTACACGAGGGGAAACGAGTCCTAGTTTTAACATAGGATCTGCTTCCTGCGTTTCAGCAGAGCTTTAAAAATGTATCGAATGGATACTTTTTTTAACAAATGTGAAACCGGCCCTTAATGATTGTTAAGTACTCTGAAAGGCAACTGATTTTGGAGCAAGTGCTGTAAAGACACACTACACAGCTACAGATAAACAGTGTGTGCTGTTCTGTGGAGAGGGGAGGAGAGACAATGTGCAGCAGATGTGCAAGCAGCACCCCACTGAAAGATGTACAATACAAAATAATAACCTTCACTTGTCATTTCCTCTCCTACCCGTGACCCGGAAGCAGTACGCCTACAACACACTCTCGAGGCCACTATTCTTACCAAACAGCCGCACAAAACATATGCGTGAACACTGCCTGCTGGTAATTGCTATAATGCTAAGAATAGCTTTTTAATCACTTCTTATTTGTACCTGTATTTAACTGGTATAAAACAAGGCATTTAATTATTCAGTAATCACCTTATTGCTGCAAAATGTAAAAATTATTCTCAGTGGAGCTTTGTGAGAAGAAGTAGTTACAAATAATTATCTTACAGAGCACGTTACGTTAGAGGACAAAGACTAAGAAACGACAGGATGCAGTGGTAGCGACTGCAACAGGGCCCCTGGATCAGAGGGGCCCACACAGGGCATGCCTTCAATTGTGACAATAACTCTTCTTAGCTACTGTAGTGGTAATCATCCCCTGTGTGCTTAGAATATTTTTTCAAAGGACAGCAAACAATTGACAGGGCTCCTAGGCTGCAAATGAAATGAAACCAACAGAGGTGTGCAAAGCCCCATAGGGACTAAAATACACACCTTGAATCCAAATCATGTGCAAATTATGCACTAATCCCTAATCTAAGAATCTGAATGCAAATTGAAGCACATGGATGCAGCTAGCCAAAAGAATACTTACATTTGTTTTGTACACTAGGAGACCTTGGCAGCTGTTTGCTGTACCTGTTTTGAATGCAAAATGTGTAATTTGCCCATTTGTCAGGCTCTGCACATCTATGCAGGTAGTTATTTTGGGTGCAGCATCCAGAAGCGCTGCCAATGTTGTACAAAACAAAGGTAAGTATACTTTTGGCTAGCTGCATCCATATGCTTCAGTTTGCATTCATATTCAAGGTGTGTATTTTAGTCCTTTAGTCCGGGAGGGGGGAGATCTACACACCTTTGTTGGTTTCATTTAATTTGCAGCCTATGAGCGCTGTCAATTGTTCGCTGTTCTTTGGAAAGGAAAAATTTGTATACCAATTATGACTAGCAGCACCAGGTAAGAATTATGTTTTTACAGTTAGGCTAGTGGTTAGGCCTCTTCCGTGGGGGTACATCATCGCCGTGGAAGAGTCTAGTAGGGAATAATTTGTGCACATATTATTTCTGCTGAAGCTAACACCCTCCTTTGCTGTACCTGTTTTCAATGCAAGTTGTGTAATTTGCCCGTTTTTCGAGCTCTGCACATCTATGCAGGTAGTTATTTCGGGGGCAGCATCTGGAAGAGCTGCCAATGTCTCCTGCTGTACAAAACATACGTTAGAATACTTTTTGTTGATGAAAGTGGAGCAACAGACCATGACTTAAACGGTACAGTTCTGTGGCCGATCGTTTCCTATCACCACAATAACCGATCTGTCGTACCCATTAACGGCCAAATGTCCACTAACCACTTCAAGCGGATGGATATGTAAAACAATTTAATACCATTAATCTGATCAAATTTGGCTTGGAATTTGGCCGTTATTGGGCAGGACCGGTCCTTTCTGATTAGTTACATCGCGGAAAAGATCGATTGGCTGTAGAATTGTAGTGGGCACCTTTACTCTTTTCTGAACTGTATGCACAGCCAACGTTCTGATTCCGACAGAACTCCGTATTCCAAGAAGAGTCTTTCCAAATTATGTGGAAATTGGATTTTCTGATTTCCGTGGAAAGTTATGTTTTTGTTATTTTTGTCAACAGTTAGTTTATTATAAAAAATACTTTTTTTTGCAGATGTATGCTATTATGCATAATTCACATTTCCGATTGGCAACTGCGGCACACTTCTGCATTCTCTTGATTTGCCTAATTTTTCAGAGTCATGTGATTTGGCTAAAATTGCCCTTGGTTGTTTAGTTGGTTTGTTGCAGTATCGGTCATGCCGTGGTGTTGGTCGTGCACATTTGTTGGACGTGTGTACAAGCCTATAGTTTGCCATGTATGGCAAGAATCCGCCCTTATCTGATCTAATCCCATTCAAAATACACAAACCTGATTTATATAGAATACACAGAAATGATCCTTTTAGAAGCAATTAAAACGTAACTTTTATTTACTTATTTTACCATAAAAACCCTATGTGATCATTGAAATCAGAAAACATACTGTATCAAGGTCGGGTTACATTATTAGTTCAGGTATATAAATATATCAGTAACTAGATACATATATGGTTTACCCTAAACCTTGACTAAGTTGCTGTTGACTTTCTTACATTAAAGAAAAAAACACCCACCAATCCGATTTTATGGTAAAATAAGTAAAAGTTACGTTTTAATTACTTCTCAAAGGATCATTTACGTGTATTCTAATCCCATTCAGATAGAGATTGATTGGTTTGGCCTGTATCGAGCCATAACCAACCTGTGTGGCATTTTGTCTGTGAGATAACATTGTTTACACAGGAAGGAGGGAAGCTGTGTAGAGAGCGGCATTTGCTTCCAACTGAGAGGAAGTCAAGAAGGCAGCACATGAGGATATGTGAGGAATGGAACATCACAGAGACAGACTAAAGGTAGCCATACATCTAGCGATGATGGTCAGATCTGATGAGACAAATCTCTCTCTAATTGAATCAAATTATAGAGAGATCTGTCGGCCGCCCATACATTTCAGGCTGATTCATACTGAAATCGATCTGTAATTGGCCTTGTGACACGGGCATGGACTTGGTGGCAACGATTTTCATCTGATTTAAAAATAATTATCGAATCACATGGTCAATCGGCCGCAAAGTTGATAGATGTATGGGCACCTTAGAGGTAGCTATCTAATCCTGGCTCAGAGAAGATATCAATATCATTTATATTAAAGAGAATCTGTAATGTAAAAAAACCCTCTGGGGATACTTACCTCGGAAGAGGGAAGCATCTGGATCCCCCATCCTCCTCTGTCCCTCCATTCAAGCGCCGGGACCCCCCGAAGTGTGGCAAGGTAAATACTTACCTACCGCGATCCTGCGCAGGCGCACTAGCGGCCCTCCTTTTGGGTAAGGCGGAAATAGCCGAACCCGATCGGATCCGCTTTACTGCGCAGTTGCTTTGCGCCTGCACAGTAGAGCTGATACGATCATGCTCGACTATTTCTGCCTTTCCCAAACGAAGAGCCACTAATGCGCCTGCGCAGGATCGTGGAACGGTAAAGATATCACCGCTTGTCAAACTTGTCGGGGGAAGATTCAGGGGAGTCATGGCTGGATTCCTCCAAACTTCAGAGCTTGGGGAAGCCTCATTGGGACACTGAGGCTTCCCCCTCCCGAGGTAGTATCCCTCAGAGGGTTTTTATTTTTGTTACAGGTTCCCTTTAAAAAAAAATCAAAAAACAAAACACAACTATATATTGTTCATTTAGTATATTATGAGGTTGTCTATGTGTGAAAAGTTAAAGCGTGATGGTACGGTTTGGAGGGCACATAAACACATTCATGTTTCCAGGGCATTTAAATGATGTTTCTGTGCATTTCAGTTCCATTATCCTGACAACAGAATGCGTTTCCCAGCTTTGGATTTCATTATCCAACATCCATTTATCAAACGCATCTCCAGTGTATTTACATGCACTTTGGATGCCTTTTGGATGTGCTTACTCTGCATCTCCAATGGGAGTCATTAGATGCAGTTGCATGTAGAGTCCAGATGTTCCTCGAAACATGATTTGTCCTGTGTGAACTGCTGCATGGAGAATAAAAATGGAAGCATCCTAAAAATCATCATAGCGTGGTCAAATGCTTGAAAAAAACCACATCAGTGGGTGTCCATTAGAAGAAGGGCTGAATAGGGCACTGGTTAAAGCGGACCTGAACTCAGAACTTCCTCTCTGCCTAAAAGACAAGCAAAAGCATACTAATCTTTCAAGAAAAACATTTATTTGTTACAGCTGATACAAAACCTGCAATAAATATGCAGAGTATCTACTGCCTGCTTCCATGGAAGCAGACATTGAACTCAATTCACTAAAGGGTGCTAAGTGTTAGCACGGCAGTGAAAAATCGCTTTGCACGTGCAAACTACTTAGCCCCCAAGTTTGCACGTGCAAACTACTTAGCCCCCAAGTTTGCACGTGCAAACTACTTAGCACCCAAGTTTGCACGTGCAAACTACTTAGCACCCAAGTTTGCACGTGCAAACTACTTAGCACCCAAGTTTGCACGTGCAAACTACTTAGCACCCAAGTTTGCACAGGTAAACTACTTAGCACCCAAGTTTGCACATGCAAAGCCTTTACACTCGAGTTAGCACATGCAAAGCCTTTACACTCGAGTTAGCACATGCAAAGCCTTTACACTCGAGTTAGCACATGAAAAGCCTTTACACTCCAGTTAGCACATGCAAAGCCTTTACACGTGATAACTGAGTTATCACGCTTTAGTGAATCGAGCCCATAGGGTTAACATCCTGTGTTTACAAATTAGCTGCTTTGCCGAGGCAGCCAGCTGACATGGCTGAGAGATCAAACTACAGTTGTAAAAAGCTAAGCTATCTAAATACACACAGGGGATTTCTTTATGTTTTCCTTCTGTCCTGTGCAAGCGTTTATTTCCACTTAAAGGGCTCTGCGTCCGACACACAGGACCAGCACCTATTCAGTAAGGAGGCCTTGGGCAAGACTCCTTAACACGGCTACTGCCTACTGAGCGCACCCTAGTGGCTGCAGCTCTGGCACTTTGAGTCCTCTAGGAGAAAAAGGTAATATAAATGTTCTGTGTCTTGTCTTATAGCCACAGCATACCTTGCAGCAACTACAGGGCACAGATGATCATGTCTAGTGCCCATGTATTTTCCTCTTACTGTTTGGTCATTTGCTCACAAGGGTAAACCTCATCTGTGCACCTCTTCTGAGCCAGCAGTACTATTGGGCTAAATCCTAGCCTAGTTAGGAACAATAGAGCACAGAATTACAGAGACGGTGGTCGAACTTAGGAAATGCTATGTGGTACAGTGGACAGTATGGCTATTACAAGTCAACCACATAAGGGCAGGCTTACTCGGACAACTGCCGGCATCCATCCTTGTCACTTTCCACCAGGATCCCCCGCGTCCCATGTTGAGATGAATGGAAGCATTTACCAACGATAGTCCAAGTGCCATGGTCAATGGCTGTATGTAGCTACTAGCATCATTGGCACTCATGGTTCCATAACTCCCAAGGGCTCAAAACGTGACAACAAATCGACGGGAAGCAATGCCAAACGCTTTTCTGCTTGTAAGCAAAAAAGCTATTGAGCATGCCAAAACGAATCGCTGGCAACCGACCGTATGAACTGGCCCTGACGGGACATTCTAGAGCAAGAGAGTAGCAAGGTTTTCCACACAGATAAGTAAAGGACAAGAAATTAAGAAGGAGGAAGGTATTGATGATTTTCTGTGTATTTTTTTTTTCAGATTACCGGTATGTTTGTATTGGAAGTAAGAAAAAATGTTTTATATATCATACTACTGAAGCATTTGAACAAGGAGGATATGGTTCAGAAACTCAATAAGCTTGGGCACCATGCAGCAAAGCTTAGGGGTGTAAGTTGCCTAGTTTGGGCAGCCAAAAACTCTATTATGGACAAGGGCTGGTAGATGCCAGGATTAATAAAGCTCTTTATGACTCCTAACCTATTTACCACAATAAGATTAAAAAAACATACTTATATCATGAAAAAAGTTAAATACTGAAATAAACACAAAGGCTTTAAAATTATTTTTTATCAAGAGTTGTAATCCATGTCTAGTTTCTAAAACTCTTCTCTTTACTGTCTGTTTTTCATCTGTGCTCAGCATCTTTATTTGGTATCTCTTTACCTTCTGTTCTTCATCTGTATCCTTCTCTTCTTGCCCTGTATTTTTTCTATTTACTGTACTTGAAAAATGAGGTCTTCCATATGCTCTCATTGTCTGCCTGTTGCAAACTGAGCAGGTACCCTGTCCCTGACACTGGTATACTCGCATTTCCCATCAGGGCCTATCTAATGTGTGTATAGACTTCCCAATGTACCACTGAGATTTAGTTAGTCTCAGCCGAGAGCATTATTCTCCTCGTTACCCCTCCCTGTGGAAGCCATCATGCACTGTGCTGTTGTCCTCCTCTCCCCCCCCCCCCCCCCCCATAGCAACAGAACACCTTGCGACACGTCTGTACAGCATTCAGCCAAAACTTCTTTCTTTGCGCATGTGTACAACAGAAGCCTTGCTGGCAAATTCAAATAAGCCACAAAGGGAAATTCAAAGCAGTAATCTGAATTTGCCATCCAGCAACAACAGACAGCCAATGTATTATAACAGCACTATTTATAGGGGAAATGTGGGGTTAACTTTGCATATTAATGTTATAAGTCACTTATCCTGTAATGAGATGTTGTCGGGATAAAAAGATTATAAATAGTAAGTTAAATGTAGCATTTGGTGTAACAGCACTAGGCAGCATGCTGACATTCTGCATTATCGTTCATTTAATGAGACTGTAGATGAATGTGGACATATCTGCAGCACTGGTAGATTTACTCCAGGTTCTTGTAACACATCTGCTGCTCTTCAGACATCAGCTAGACAAGTTCCTATAGTGGATATTCTGCCGTAGGGATGAAGTCGTGATCATCATGAGAACCGTCTTGAAGGCTGGTCTTGTCCTCGGGCCTCTTTGACAATGAGTGTATGCTGTGGTTCTCTGCACAGTTTCAGGGGAATATTTATCAATAGCTGCAAAAAATGGCTGATGATTTCTCTGTTGCTGTCCTCAGTCCGGAGAGTGTAAACTTTGGTCTAATAATCAGGGGTGTAACCACGAATCATGGGGTCCCCAGCATAACGTTGATGCCCCCCATCACCACCACCAATGTTCACACCCTTACCCTTGCCTCCTCCTGGTGACCCTCACAGGCATCTTGCAAAGGTCCTATGACAAGTGTGGACATCATAAACTTCACAAAAATAGCAAGTGTAGCCACAAAAATACCTGATCTGCAGGATGGAGCACTTTATCCGAGGGAGAGAAGTAGTAGTTGGGTCCCCCTTACAGCTCCGGGCCACCTTGCAGGGGCTGCTCCCCTGTAGTTACGCCATCAAGAACTAAAGATCGCTCTGTGCAATGTAGTCGTCAGCAAAGGATCCCACTTCTGGGTTCTCTAGGTTCTATGTTCTCAATAACCCAGGGGGTACTTCTGATGAGCAGGCATGAGCTTCCGAATTCCGCGGAAGCTAAAATACAGAAATTCCGCCGGAATTGGGGTTTCCGCATTGTTCCGCGGAGTCCGGAAACGTCAAACCGGAATGCGGAATAATGCGGAATTTCCGGCAAAATCGGAATGAATTGACCAATCAGGAGATGCGGAATGAGTTGACCAATCATGACAACAAGCTCATGGACGCGAAATTCCACCTGGGCGCTATCCCCCAAACAGTGCGCATATAAAAAAAATAGCATTTCGTTTCCGTAATATACAACAACTTTATTGACAATAGACAGCTTAGACACAATCATTCGAAAATTACGGAAGTCCGACAAAAATTACGGAAAATACTTGCGGAATACCGCGGAATACCACGCAATACCGCCGGAATGTGCCGGTATGCAGAATTTCGGTATGACGGTATGCGGAATTGTCCCGGAAACGGAAATGGGCTCTTCCGACCATGTCTGCTGATGAGTTCAGGGGTTACTCGGGCTCGATGTAGTTTAAGCAAACCTATGAGGTCCACTGGTGTAAAAGATAACTACCTCGGTACAGGGAAGCCTCTGGATCCTCCAGATGCTCTTCACATCCTCCTCCCGATCACCAATCACCACATCCTCCTCCCAATCACCAATCACCAAATCCTCTTCCCATTCACCACTGGTACCTTCAGAAGTACAATACTGCAGTGTCAAAGGGAGAAGAACCATCAGCTCAGTTGTGACACATGTATAGGTTTTTTGCTTGTATATCGAGACGTTGCTTGTATATCAAGTCAAAATTTCACAATTGTTTGCTTGTCTTGCAAAGCGCTCCTAAACCAAGTTACTCTCAATCCAAGCTTTTACTGTATATCTGTAAAGCGAAGAAGGAAAAAAGGGTGCAGGAGCCCTTTTGGAAAAAACGGCAGAACCATAGGCACCTATTATAAAAGCCTCTTGCTAAGAATACTGGAGACCCCTTTATGAAAAGATGGGAGGGGCACCTTAATCAATGCTCTGTTTGAATGAATGAGAAGCGGCAGGAACAATTAGTTATAGTTATCGGTAACAACAAACATAGGAGAAAGAAAAGAAAATAGATATCGCTTCCAAATTGCCACTCTTTAAAAACAGGCATTGTATAAATCCAAATTGTAATCATGAAGGAGACGACGCTTAATTACATTCATCACAGCTTAGCTTACAAATGGACTATCAACAACAAACACTGTACTGGGAACACAAATCATGATAAATGCCTCTGCCAGCACATTCTTGATTCATGCGCCGGTTAATCTGGCACGGGCGAGGACGACAGAATATTGGGAAAACGCTGTTACTGATATTCTACAATCAGCCTTGAGACTTGAGACAATATTTTCTTCTGGGTTTTAAAGGGAACCTGAGATGAGAGGGATATGGAAGCTGCCATATTTATATCCTTGTAAACAATGCCGGTTGCCTGATCAGGAAGAAGCTTGTACAACCGTGCAGGCCATCGATCTGTACAGCAATGTGAGTGCCGGTGCCAGTGGAGGGCTGGGGAGGCTGTCAAGGTGTGTGATGGGGAAGGGAGGGGAGCAGAGCAGGGCCCGTTGTGTGACCCCGGCTAGTAAGTAGAGCTGGTGTGAAGACTCGGCTCAGTGGCAGCAGGCTCCGTATCAGCTGCTGTGGTTTGTAGACTGTGGCTTGGAATTGCGGCACTTGGCTGCATGAATGTAGCTCCTGCATGTCTGACTGATGGATGTCTCGGGGGCCATAGGGGCTAATTCGTTGGCGGGGGTCCAATTACATTTGTTCTAGGGCCCCACTGGATCTCAAACCGACCCTGAGTAGCTGAGAGCCAATATTTGGCTAAAACAGTTGCCTATATCAACCATCTGGTGCCCAAAGTGCCATGTGGCCACTAATATGCATTGCGTGAATTGCAGAACCACAGTTGATTAGACAACTGCTTTGTATCCGCAACTCATTAACCAACTGTAGACAAAAGGAGGATCCGCAGAACAGATTTGGCTGATGTGAAAAAATGTCCGTTGTTTATTGAAAAAATCCACAAAACAACGTGCAATAAAATCAGAGGATCAACTAGTCTACATATGTACTTTGGCTTGGCCCACCAAGATCCTGCACCGATTGGTATGACTACTTAGGGGGTAGAGCGTACATGAACTTTCTGTCTTCATTAACCAACTATTGTAGCCAGGGGCGTAACTACAGGGGAGCAGCCTCTGCAACTGCAGGGGAAGGGGGGGGGGGGGGGGGAGTGGGGCAGAGGTATGGGAGGCGAAATACTAACCTCTCCTCCCTCTTAAACTACAGATCAGGTGTTTTTGTGGATACATTTGTTATGGGTTTTAAGATCCTGATGGCCACACTTGTTTGACAACCCGTCACCAAGGGGAGACAAGGAACGGGCTGTGAACATTGGTGGGCCCCATCAACATTTTGCTGGGGGCCCATGATTTCTAGTTACACCACTGATAGTAGCTGCGACCACAGCTTATCCCTGGGACAGTTATGATGAAGTGGTTCTCAAGATCGGATATATAGATTTTCCACCCCTAGACCCACTTTCTTGCAGCTCCCCTTCTATGTGCAGCAAGCCCCTCCTTTTCCTTGTGCAGCCCCCTCTTCCATGTCTAACATTCATGTGCAGTGTCCTTCAGTTCTATACAGGTTCCTTGTGAAACAGTTCCCGATTTCCATGTGTTGCTCCTTATTTGCAACCTCTGTATTCTGTTTGCAGCCTCTTCTTCCATGTCCAGCCACCCCTTGGACAACTGCCGCCCAATGCCCGGGCCTTGGGAACCTTTCCAGAAATCCAGCCCTGGTGGTTCTGAAATTAAAGTCCTTTTTATTTTGAGCCTAGATTTATTGCGGTGCCCCACAGGCCATAAGATGTTAGCTGTATTATCTTCGTTCTCAGCAACTCCTACCCAATTTGTAAAAATAGAGCCCACTAGACAATATGTCTAGTCTTGTAGCCCACATCCAGGGGACGTCGAGTGTCGGAATGACACCAAGTAACACAATAGCTGATAATAATCTTTTTATCTTGAACTCCCGGGCGATGAAGAAAGGAAGTGTTATGATGATACCAAGGAGCAGAAATAGATTCTGTCTTTCCACATCAATGTAACGCGAGTTATATATATAAAATAATAATTCGGAATTGTCAGGCCAGTTGCGGATAATAATCTGGTCTCTCCTCTCTTAACTGCACATTCTGTGCTCCTGTCATCATGCCGAAAATAATTGGCTCTAATTTTTGTATACCGTATTTAATAGCTTGGGGCTTTATTTACTAAAGTTCTCCTGGGCTGCGAATCATGGCAGAGAATGAGTGAGAAGTAAAATGATTAAAAATGGCTTTTTTTGTGAAAAGATACTGCAACCATCACCCAGGTCATTATGGTCAATAATAGTGATGGCTCCATAAAAGCTAAACTATGCACAAACTGGAAACAGGAAGTTTAGGCACCGCCATAGACACCAATAGAAATACCAGCTACGGGGGTGCAAGATAAATGACAGGTGCCGGGGCCATGCATAATGCAAAATAACACTACAAAAGGGCACCCACATTTCCCTATTATAGCAGATATTGAAACGTGTGCCTATGGCGGCACCTAAATGTTTTTGTTTTTTTTAGTGGATTGGTGGCAGGCGATGGGGAAGTTAAGGTAAGGCATGGGGGGGGGAGTTAAGGTTAGGCTTGGGGGTGCACTTAAGGTTAAGCATGGGGGGGGGGTTAAGGTTAAGTGTGGTTAAGATTACAAAGTGTGGTTAAGGTTAAGATTACACGTGGGGGGGGGGGGGGGCAGTTAAGGTGTTAGGCGTGGGGGGAGCAGTAAAGATTAGGCATCCGGGGCGTGGTTAAAGTTATGCATCGGTAGAGGGAGGGTTCAGTGTTAGATTAGAGTTAGGTTTGGCTGTAGCAAAATATTGGTATCTATTACAGTAACAGTGCAGGAGTAGGATATCGGTACATTTATAGATATTCTACTATCAGCTATTTCTGGGCGCCCTTTTTTTAAGTACGCCACAAATTTACCAAGCACTTAATTAGGAACTGCAGGCTGATACTGGGTAAGGCCTTCCTGTCTCGGTTCTCTCCAGAGGCAGATCTCTCCAGTTTTCTCAGTTGCACATCTTGTGAGCTGAGAATCTTCCGTTCTACCATATTCCATACCGTCCACCAACAGCCTGGAATGCTGACACAAAGCAGGTTGGCTCCATGGGTTCCTGCTCCTAATGCCCAATTCTGACCTGACCATCAGTGGAACTCAGCAGAAATCAAGAAGGTTCATCAGACTACACTACATTTTTCCAGTCCTCCTATCTCCAGTTTACGAGAGCTTGTGCCCACAGCGGCCTCCATATGCGTATCTGGCTGAACGGAGTGGAACCCAAGGCACCATGCTAAGCATTCTGAGAAGCTTTCAGTTTAGCACAGTTGTCAGCTTGAAACAGTCTGGCTATTTTTTTTTCTGACCTGTCTCATCAACATGGGGTTTCATCCGCATTTGGAGTCAATTCTAATGAATGCTGTGCATAGAAATTCCAGGAGAGAAGACCATCTGGCACCAACAACCATGCCATGATCGAAATAACTAAGATTTTTCTTTCACTCATGCAAACATCTGTGTTAATTTTTTTCCCCAATTATAAAAAAAAAAAATATTGAAAACTGCTTGGGTCTATACCTCAAGAAATTGAACATCTATACTACACCTGTAAGATCCTCTGGCCGCTCATGGCAGCAGAATGCTGAGAAACAACAGTGAGGCGCAAGCCTCTGGGTCTCGGCAGCTCACTGATGTCACTGGAGCGCAGGCCGCTCAGCTCCCATTGGATAAGCAGTGGACGCGTTCTCAGTATGCGCTCCGCCGCTATAAACAATAACATGTGCTCACTGTGTGTCAGCTGACTTGCTGAAACGCTGCTATGGGATTGGGTACTTTGGATTCCTTTGCATTCTGATTGGTTAGTCCTTGTATAAATGTAAGGTGAGCGCCCTCAGTTATCACCTGTGATAACCTATGCTGGGCTTGTTGCTGAGATTGCGCTCACAGTGGATTGATATTGTTGCGGACTTTGCCTGTATCCTGACCAAGCTTATTCCTAGATTGATTTCCTGTTACCGACCACTGCTTGTTCCTGAGCACGCTTTCTCATTGGATCACCTGTTACTGACTCTGATTGTACCTGGACTTCCCTGATTGCCGCCTGGATCAACTTCGGACTGGATAAGGATTTGCATGAACGCTGCCTGCCCTGACATCTGGCTATACTGACCATGTTATCTCTAAGCACCTGATCTGCATACCATTCTCCTGCTTGCTGTCATCTGATTCTCATCTGGACAGTGTCATCCGTCAGGCCTCAGGTGACTATATCATTGTGATACTGTGCTTTGTATTGTCACTATTGGTTCTGTTTGGTGGATACTATCTGTCAGCCTGTATGTTACATCTACCTGCAGGGTTATTGTAGTTTTGTGCTAGGTCGGAGCTTGTGCAGGTGTTACGGGCTGGGCTATAGGTCAGTCATATGGGCAAATAGCCTGACCTATAGTCATTGACCAGACAAGCGTGACAACACCATTCAATTTTCATAAAAATGGAAAACCAACTGCTCCCTATCTACTTTTGTTTACGAATTGCCGTAACATTGAATGATTTTATTGTATCAAGTGTGACCACCCTTAATGTACCATTGACTGAAGACATCCCCGGAGTGAAGACCAGATAAAAGAGAAGACTATATTACAACAGTGGTTAGATACCAGGATTAAAGGGAACCTGGTGTGAGAAGGATAGAGGCTGCCATATTTATTTCCTTGTAAGGGCTGGTTCAGACGGACGTTTGGAGGCGTCGGGTTTGTTGGCGTCGCGGCGGCAATGCGTTCGGGCTTTCAGCAGCATTCGCATTGCGTTCGGATGCGGTCGCGTTTTTTCTTCCCCTAGGGGAACATTACCCGTCGCGGTTAACCGCCCCTGGAAGCAACATGTCGCTTCCAGGGGCTCCTTGAACGCCAGTGAAAATTGGGACCCGAACGTCGCGTTCGTGTAAACGCGCGTGAAAGCTTGGTACAAACGCTCCCATTCACTTGAATGGGAGTGTTTAACGCCAAGCCCCGAACGCTGGCGGTAAACGCTGCACAAACGTCTGTCTGAACCAGCCCTAAACAATGTCAGTTGCCTGGCAGCCCTGCTGATCTTCTGGCATAAGTAGTGTCTGAGTCAAAACCATGCAACAAGCATATGGCTACTCCAATAAAACCTGAGTCAGCTAAGTCAGAGTACCTGATCTGCTGTATGCTTGTTCAGGAACTATAGCTAAAAGTATTAGAGACACAGGATGTCTGCCAGGCAACTAGTTTTGTTTAAAAGGAAATAAATATGGTAGCCTTGATATCCCTCTCATTTCGGGTACCCTTTAAGAATGAGGGGAGCCAGGACCACAAAGCTGGACTATGCCATACTCAAAATTAGGACTAAGAGTGGTTCTGGAACAGTGTCAAGAGTTCCATTCTACCACTGTAAAAGTTACTGATCAGACATTTTCCAGTCTGTTTTTTTTTTTTCAGAGTCATAATGGAGCATAGAGGACATGCATACATTAATTTGCGCATCTGAGTTTTTTAATAGCTATTTAATGCAGTTTCTAGTAATAATAGGCTATTGGATTTCCACTTGGAAATCACAGTGTTCTGGTCCTGAGATCGGAGCTGTATTTTCAGATTCTTTACGTGCGAGTTTGGCGAATATTCGATGCAATACTTAACATATGACACCTATCTGAAAGAACTGCCAGCTTGACTGACTTATGGTTTTATTTGTCAGAATGACAAGTTGTTCTGGGTCAATGCTGCAGCGACTGCTGAGCTTCATGGCCTCGGCGCTATGGCCTTGGATTGTGACCTTGTCACACTGTTGTGAAGGAGTTGTCTGCTTATCTCACATCTGCTTTTTGCATTCATAACTATCTCAGTACAGCTCAGACCAGTTCACGTTTTCTTTAGTCCTACGATAGTCATTATACGATGCCTCCTAACTTTCTGACATGAGAAAGAGGAACATGTTATGGTGCAAACGTAACTCTCATAAAAATCACCAAAACACCTCCATTTATGCTTACCTCGCAGCTCTACTCATGTTTACTTCACACCTCTCCTCAAGCTTACACCACACCTCCACTCATGCTTACCTCACACCTCCACTGATCCTTACCTCACACCTCCACTCATGCTTACATCACACCTCCATGCATGCTTACATCACACTTACACTCATGCTTACACCACAGCTCCACTCATGCTTACCTCACACTTCTACTCATGCTTACATACCACACCTCCACTCATACTTTAATCACACCTCCACTCATGCTTACACCACAGCTCCACTCATGCTTACCTCACACTTCCACTCATGATTAGATCATGTGGGGGAAATTAACAACACATACAGAATAATCTGACCATTCAATCACCCAGTGTGGCAGCTTTGCACAAGTTTTAGAAGTGGTATCAAACACTTCTTATTTCTATGACACTTGTGCATGCATTTTGCACAGTTTTACCAGTATGACATTCCTAGAAATTCATGCAAAACTAAGGCAAAAGTCTCCTAATTTTTATATTTCAGTAGTGAATTTACTTGCAGAACACATTCAGATTACCATTGTGATTAAATAAGCAGCCAATGGACAGAAAAAAAACCATGCTTTGATAAATGTGCCCCACTGTGAGGGGAATGTCTAGCCTCTTGGAGCTCTACCGTCCAACCCTTGTATTACCACTGGTTTGTCTGTGTCTCCCAGACTCGATTTCGAGGTTTTGGGCACTTAGTCTGTGCCTCTTTTGAGAGTTTTTGAGATTTTCCAGGTATGAGGCCATCTTCTATTCTCTCTGTAGGGATTAGTATATGTTTAGCTTTTGTGACTTTTTTATTTCACTCTTTTTTTAATCTACATTTCACTCATTTCACTCTATTTTATCTACCTAGTCCTCTTTACTCTTGGCTGTGGTGTGCTTTCTCTGAGCTCTTGATAAGACCTGTGAATCTTGTTTTTGGAGGGAGCATAGAGTTGACCCAGTGGCGTAGCTAAGGAGCTATGGGCCCCGGTGCAAGTTTTATTAGCCCCCCCCCACCCCCCCCCCCCCCCCAGCACTCTATACATAACAATTGATATGGCGCACCAAAACCTGCCAAGGACAACCGCAGTGTTAGAGGTGCAAGAAGGGGATGGGGAACAGTGTGTTAAGGATGACTGCTATTCAAAGCATCTATAGAAGTGATTAGTATCAGCCACAGGACCAATAGAGAGCTAATACTGTGATAGAGGGTGGGCCCTTTGGGGCCCCACTGGCCCAAGGGTGCCGATGCGGTTGCTACCTCTGCACCCCCTAATGCTACACCACTGAGTTGACCCCTTGATTCAAGGCACATGGCTTTTCTTAGTCTTGATAGTGCCACATAGCTTTGGAGTGGGGTGAGTCCGGCCTGGTGCTCTGTAGGTGGGCCTCCTGTAACTGAGTTTCCAATATTAGACTGAGAGCACTGTGTAATGCAGCAGCGCTTGACTGTCTTGTCAGCTGCCCTCCCCTTTCCAATCTCTGAGTGTAGCTTTGCAAAAATGACATGAAGGTGAACCAAAGTATATTGCCTGATTAACCTCCTGAGCGGTATGGACGAGCTCAGCTCGTCCATTACCGCCGGAGGTCGCCGCTCAGGCCCTGCTGGGCCGATTTTCTTCAAATAAAGTGCAGCACACGCAGCCGGCACTTTGCCAGCCGCGTGTGCTGCCTGATCGCCGCCGCTCTGCGGCGATTCGCTGCGAGCAGCGGCGAAAGAGGGTCCCCCCAGCCGGCCAGCGCTAAGGGCTGGATCGGAGGCGGCTGACGTCAGGACGTCGGCTGACGTCCATGACGTCACTCCGCTCGTCGCTATGGCGACGATCTAAGCAAAACAAGGAAGGCCGCTCATTGCTGCCTTCCTTGTTTATTCTGGGCGCCGGAGGCGATCGGAAGAACGCCTCCGGAGCGCCCTCTAGTGGGCTTTCATGCAGCCAACTTTCAGTTGGCTGCATGAAATAGTTTTTTTTTAATTAAAAAAAAACCCTCCCGCAGCCTCCCTGGCGATCTCAATAGAACGCCGGGGAGGTTAATGATGTAAGAAAGCACTTAGCCATTCATAACAGGTGATGACGCTGGTTTAAATGTGCAATTTTACTTTTTATACTTGCCCAGAGTTCTGCTTTAATCAGCTCCGAACCCCCTTCCACTGCTAGCTTGCAGCTTCAGATGACATCCATCGTATTCCTCGCATACCTTGGCACTGGCACCAATACAGATGATCAGTAACTTAACTCATCTCCTACTGCCAAGACAAGGCTTTGATCTGACAAGGTGGGAGCGCCTTCCTGATGTCAAATCAAAAAGCTTCAACTACTGAAGAATACAGAGGGAACAGAGGCACAAGCTAGGTGTGAAATATACAGTATATATATATATATATATATATATATATATATATATATATATATATCAGAATGTTAAGGAATAAAGGAATTCAAAGCAGGGGGGGGGGGGGGTAGCGGGGGTCTGTCGTGGGAATATGCAGTGTTTGTCTTTTCATGTTTTAATGGGCACATTTTTCAGCAATGCTCTGAGGGCATAAAGAGGAAGATATTTCATAAAGCAAATATCGCTATGCTAACAGAGCAGCAAGAGGAGAGGGTATGTAGGTCACACAGCTTTCTCGCTTGAAGGAATCTTTAACCCACTGAGAAGCGACCAACGTCGCACACGTGGATGTGATTTATATAGCACAGCCGCATCAGAGAAGCCACTTACAAAAAAGTCAAACGGTACATTTTTATGTGTTTTGTTGTTAGCTCAGAGATGGTAACTTCATTATGTAAAGACCTTCCTGTGGTCTTCAGAACGTACGGATGTTGGACTCGCTGAATGCAGCAGGTAAATACCTGGGTCTGCAAGATGGGAGGAGGTGCCCAATTGTGATTCGAGGTGTAGTGAGTGGTGGTAAGTAATAGGAACAGTCTTGCCTCATGATAACAGGTTAAGGTTTTTATTGTTAGACACTGATAAAAAGACAATGCGTTTCACGGGACCTACTCGCTTCCTCAGGTCAATACGAGACAGTGTCTGAGCTGTGTATCTCTGTTTCCAGAGCAATTTTTTTGGGGGGTGCTCTGAAACAGAGACACAGAGAAATGGTGACACTGAAGCGAAAAAAATATATAAAAGAAGATTGGCACCAGATGCTAAGACGGGCAGACAGTGGGGGTAGCAGGATGACTGTACCTGAAAACGAAAACCAGAAAACGTTATTGGCACACAAAGAGAAAAGAATCCGGGCACCAGTCAATGTTAAGCAAATCTTGAACACATCTTTAGTTCATCCCCATAAATACACCTGACAAGCAGTAAAGCGGAGGCCTGACAGCCGTTTCACAGGAATAACCTGCTTCTTCAGAGGCAACAATTGTTAGGGATAATTGATAATGAATTAAAGGTGTGTTCAAGACTTGCTTCACATTGACTGGTGCCCAGATTCTTTTCTCTCTGTGTGCCTGAAGCAAAAAAAAAACTTATGATATAATGAATTGTAGGTGTTGTACGGATAATTAATAGAACATTAGTAGCAAAGAAAAGAGTCTCATTTTTATTTTCAGATATATAGCTTTTTTATTTTTTTTATTTTTTTTTTAACATTGCATCATTCCCTAATATATGCAGTTTACACATTACACTCAGCATTTTAAATAGTTTCACAGAGCAGAGCTAATAACCTTTTGAATTTTCCTTTGCAGGAAAACCATAAACAAACAAGATACAATGTGAGACATTTAACCTGCTGAGCGGTCTGGACGAGCTTAGCTCGTCCAGTACCGCCGGAGCCTGCCGCTCAGGCCCTGCTGGGCCGATTTGGCTCAAATAAAAAGCAGCACACGCAGCCGACACTTTGCCAGCCGCGTGTGCTACCTGATCGCCGCTGCAGCGCGGCAATCCGCCGCATGCGGCGGCGAAAGAGGGTCCCCCCAGCCGCCTGAGCCCAGCGTAGCCGGAAAAAAAGTTCCGGCCAGCGCTAAGGGCTGGATCGGAGGCGGCTGACGTCAGGACGTTGGCTGACGTCCATGACGTCACTCCGCTCGTCGCTATGGCGACGAGGTAAGCGAAACACGGAAGGCCGCTCATTGCGGCCTTCCGTGTTATTTCTTGCCGCCGGAGGCGATCAGAAGAACGCCTCCGGAGCGCCCTCTAGTGGGCTTTCATGCAGCCAACTTTCAGTTGGCTGCATGAAATAGTTTTTTTTTTTATAAAAAAAAAAACCCTCCCGCAGCCTCCCTGGCGATCTTAATAGAACGCCAGGGAGGTTAAGATAAGACAGTGCAGTCCACAACTTTGGTCGTGGAGCTCAGAGAAGCTCTTTTGCATAGATAACAACTGAAGTTTCTTAACTCTTCCTGTACTGGAAACAATATGAGACTCAAATCTGTGTTGCTAATGTTCAAATTATTAGCTGTACTACACATACAATTCATTATATCATAAGTTTATTTCACTTCAGATTCCCTTTAACCCTCCTGGCGGTCAATTAAAACCGCCAGGGGGCAGCGCAGCACTATATAAAACAATTTTTTTTTTTAAAATAATGTAGCTAGCCTAGCGCTAGCTACATGACAGCCGCTGAGCTGCGTCATCCCCCTACCCCCTTCGATCGCCTCCGGCGATCAGGCCCATCAGGAAATCCCGTTCTAAATGGGATTTCCATTAGGGCTTCCCCCGTCGCCATGGCGACCAGGCGGGATGACGTCACCGACGTCATCGACGTCGTGACGTCAAAGGGAGTCCCGATCCACCCCTCAGCGCTGCCTGGCACTGATTGGCCAGGCTGCGCTTGGGGTCTGGGGGTGGGGCGGCATTGCGCGGCGGGTAGCGGCGAATCGGCGCGGAGTGGCGGCGATCGGGCACAGCATGCAGCTAGCAAAGTGCTAGGAAAGGGTGGAACTCCGCTCACAACCTCCAGCCACCGACAGTGCAAGACAGCAGGCCGCTGGGACCTCAAATCCAGTACTTATGAAGGTGGAATCCGCATAATGTCAGTTGCGTCAAATTCGGTTTATTTAATCAACACACAGGACAAGCTAAAAACCATCGCCACATGCTGACATGTTTCGCCCTTAATCATAGCATAGGGGCAAGTGAAAGGGGTGACCCATATATAGGTTGGAGCCACACCCAATGACACGAGCTCAAATAGCCCCACCCACAAATAAAAGTGCATATAAAAATCAGTTGGAGAGCTGTGTGTTGATTAAATAAACCGAATTTGACGCAACTGACATTGTGCGGATTCCACCTTCATAAGTACTGGAGGTTGTGAGCGGAGTTCTACCCTTTCCAGGGTCTTCCGCTGTTTTCTCTGCTCCCTCCACGGAATATATTCCTCACACGGAGCTATCATCGCCACCAGCTATGGCTCAACCTGATCAAAGAACCCTACGCAGCAATACTATGGCTAAGGACAATGCATCCACTAAAATGTTGCCACCCATAATATCCTCCAAGAGACCAGTGCCTTCTGTATCTACTGCACAACAGGATTTGGATGTAGTCCGCAAAATAGCTGTAACACAGGCTATAACTCAAACAGTTATTACAGCACAGTCGTCAGACCCACTGATTTCCTCTGCAGCTGTTGCTAGCTCCAATGATTTACCTGCTTCTCATCTGTCCTCGGCTCCTTCATGTGCGGATGCTGTCAGGCTGGGTTCTGTTCCTGCTCGTTCTGCTGTCCTATTGCCAGGTGGGGATCTTCTTGCTGGAGGGGTTCGCTGGTCCCCTGAGGCGGAGGAGTTTGCTACTGATCGGATCTTGAAGTCCGGCGCGCCCTTGATGACGACTGGGCGCGTGATCCAAGCTCACAGCCTCACCCTGACTGTCTCCGGAGAACCTGCCCTTGGGTGAGAGCATTCCGCTTGCCCCTCGCCGTATCTCTGGCAGGTTCTTGCCCCTTACCAGCCTGTCCTCCTCATCTTCCTCTGCCCCAGCACAAAATCCTCCTTTGGAGGTTCGGCCACACTGTGTACAGCTAGTGCGGGGCCTCTTAGACAACTTGCCGGACTGTCCTTGGGATCAGCAGACAACAACTACTCCACCTTGTGGAACTGTTTCAGTGGACCCCAAGGTTAGTGAAGAGGGGGTTTTGTTTGATATTCCCACTATGCCTTGTGCCACACACCCGGTAACAATTGTTTCCAATACAGGAGGACATGTGTTGCAGTCCAATAATTTGAATCTGGGTGATGTGTGCACAGACAGCCCAGTGGCCCAGCCTGATATGCGCACACAGGGACATAGTGTCATGCCCCATTCTGGTTCCATGGATGGTCATTTGATCGCGTTAGGCGACCTGGACTATGACCCGGAACGATCCTCTAAATTCGCAGCAGGGTTTTCGAGGCATTTAGGGGCATCTCTTAATTCGAACTCAGAGGCAACACTTAAATCTGCCTTTATACAACTTGAGGACCTTATGTTGAAAGAGACTAAAGTTTGGTGGGATCTTACTAGTCTCAAGCAATATGTGGCTGACGATATTATCCCACGTGGCTTGAGAATTAAAAAGGTCCCTACCACCATTTATTCAGACAACTTTGTTTTAGAGTGGAATGCTATTTTGAGCGATTGTTCAATCAAATTAATGAAATTGATTATTGTGTATGAAGAACAACGACTGGTTGATCTGCGATTGCAGGTCTCGGAGATCAAAGGGACTCTTTTTAAGCTCGATACGTTGCAACAATATGATGATTTGAATAAAAAACTTTTGGACAACGTGTTGAGGTTGGAGTCCTTGATCACCGACACCAAACGAGTTAAATATCTTCGGGATGTCAACGACTATAAGAAAAATGTTGTTTATGAATGGGGTCGGTGGGAGGCTACTTTTCGGTCGCCTAGACCCGCCTCCCGTCGACCCAGAACTAAACCCTTTAACCTGCTGAGCGGTCTGGACGAGCTCAGCTCGTCCAACACCGCCAGAGGCTGCCGCTCAGGCCCTGCTGGGCCGATTTGCACCAAATAAAAAGCAGCACACGCAGCCGGCACTTTGCCAGCCGCGTGTGCTGCCTGATCGCCGCTGCAGCGCGGCGATCCGCCGCGTGCAGCGGCGAAAGAGGGTCCCCCCAGCCGCCCGAGCCCAGCGTAGCCGCAACAAACAGTTCCGGCCAGCGCTAAGGGCTGGATCGGAGGCGGCTGACTTCAAGACGTCGGCTGACGTCCATGACGTCACTCCGCTCGTCGCCATGGCGACGAGGGAAGCGAAACACGGAGGGCCGCTCATTGCGGCCTTCCGTGTTATCTCTTGCCGCCGGAGGCGATCGGAAGATCGCCTCCGGAGCGCCCTCTAGTGGGCTTTCATGCAGCCAACTTTCAGTTGGCTGCATGAAATAGTTTTTTTTTTATTTAAAAAAAACCCTCCCGCAGCCACCCTGGCGATTTAATCAGAACGCCAGGGTGGTTAAAAAAGTCACTTTTAGTTCACCCGAAACATCTGACTCTCAGTCGGAATTATCTGATGCTCCTGGAGCTCTTATACATGGAGCGACGGGAGGCTCAGACCCTGTGATATCTTCTAACAATCAATTGTCAAAAAACCAACAGCCAATTCCCTCTTTACCTGTTCAACAAAAGAGGTTCAACAGATACTAAAAGAAAAAAGGGTCGAGGCGGACGAGGAGAGGTGGTGTAAAACATAGAAAGCAGAACTTGGTGACCTCAGTGTCTGACAGTGTCAACAAAACTGTTGTTAATCTTTCAGCTACTGTTCTGTCATCTTCGGAGATTGCATTACTTTCACGAGGGCTTTCCTTTGCCCCCCACTACACATATTGACTTATTTTCTACACTTTTAGATGTGAACAGATTTGTTAGGTCCGTTCTCCTGAGAAAACATTTTTCAGATAGTCGGACAGTGGAAGGAATGGCTGATGATATTGCGGTTGAGGAGGGTATGGCTCTGTCTGATATAGGGAACTTTAGAGACGTTAAGTCTCTTTTGTCGTTGGAACAATTGCTCTCTGAGACAGTTCCACAAGTCTCCCAAGATGATGTCAGGCCTATCTCCATACGCAATCCAGCCTTTTATCCGACAACTGCCCGCAGTCCCCCTGTTGATGCTTTCCAGCAGTGCTGGGCCGAAATTACGCATTAGCGTAATTACGCATCGTAATTCACTACAAATGCACCGTAAGCGTTACGTGTAAGGTTACGATATTACGCGTAATTAATTACGCGTAGATCGCAGGGTTACGTTTTACGCGTAACAAATTACGCGTAAGACAGTAAACTCCCATTGAAATTACACAGTCTGCCGTAATCGCGTAATATTACGCTCCCGTATAATATAAAAAAGCCGCCGACTTTAAGGGTTAATAGCAAAGCCCCCTTAAGTGCTAAGAGCCTCAAATTTGGAGAATATATTAAGGAGATCAGAAGGAATAAGAGGAAACATTTTTTTTTCAAAAAGACCTTATAGTTTTTGAGAAAATCGATGTTAAAGTTTCAAAGGAAAAATATATACATTTAAAAACCCGCCGACTTTAACAGTTAATAGCAAAGCCTGCTTAAAATTTAGGAACACCAAATTCACAGGGGATATTAAGGGGATCAGTGGGAATAAGAGGGGAAAATTTTTTTTCAAAAAGACCTTATAGTTTTTGAGAAAATCGATTTTTAAGTTTCAAGGGCGAAAATGTCTTTTAAATGCGGAAAATGTCAGTTTTTTTTGCACAGGTAACAATAGTGTTTTATTTTCATAGATTCCCCCAAGTGGGAAGAGTTTTACTTACTTCGTTCTGAGTGTGGGAAATATAAAAAAAAAACGACGTGGGGTCCCCCCTCCCAGACCTCTTTAACCCCTTGTCCCCCATGCAGACTGGGATAGCCAGAATGCGGAGCACCGGCCGCGTGGGGCTCCGCACCCTGACTATACCAGCCCGCATGGTCCATGGATTGGGGGGTCTCGGAAGGGGAGGGGCAGCCAAGCTTTCCCCTCCCCCTCCGAGCCCTTGTCCAATCCAAGGACAAGGGGCTCTTCTCCACCTCCGATGGGCGGTGGAGGTGGAGGCCGCGATTTCCTGGGGAGGGGTTCATGGTGGCATCTGGGAGTCCCCTTTAAAAAGGGGTCCCCCAGATGCCCACCCCCCTCCCAGGAGAAATGAGTATAGAGGTACTTGTAGTACCCCTTACCCATTTCCTTTAAGAGTTAAAAGTAAATAAACACACAAACACATAGAAAAAGTATTTTAATTGAACAAAAAACATAACCACGAAAAAAGTCCTTTAATATTCTTAATTAACCATTAATACTTACCTGTCCCTTTAAAAGCCAGTTCCCACGCAATATCCTCGGAAATATACTAATCAGTTACAATGTAACAAAGTTATTCAATGTAACAACTTTGTTACTTTGTAACACCACCGCACCCGACGTCACTCGCCGCTCACCCGCCGGCCGCCGCATACACACTAAGTCCCCGCCGGCTCCCGCCGTCCACTCCGCCCACACCTGTCACCCATATACATGCTGGCACCCATGGGTGCCAGCATGTATATAGGTGACATGTGGGAGAGGCGGGGAGGGCAGCGGAGCCGGCGGGGACTTAGCGTCCCTTCACCCGACAGAGCTCTGAGCTATATTAGCTCAGAGCTCTCCAAAGCATCTTTGTATTTGGGCTCCAAGGAGCCCCATTGGTCCTTAGCAGACCAATGGGGTTCCTTCAAATCAGAAGGAACCCCATTGGTCTGCTAAGGACCAATGGGGCTCCTTGGAGCCCAAATACAAAGATGCTAAAGAGAGCTCTGAGCTATAGCTCAGAGCTCTGTCGGGTCCTGCAGCGCAGACGTGGCGGCGGCGGCGGCGGTGAGTGACGTCGGGTGCGGTGGTGTTACAATGTAACAAAGTTGTTACATTGAATAACTTTGTTACATTGTAACTGATTAGTATATTTCCGAGGATATTGCGTGGGAACTGGCTTTTAAAGGGACAGGTAAGTATTAATGGTTAATTAAGAATATTAAAGGACTTTTTTCGTGGTTATGTTTTTTGTTCAATTAAAATACTTTTTCTATGTGTTTGTGTGTTTATTTACTTTTAACTCTTAAAGGAAATGGGTAAGGGGTACTACAAGTACCTCTATACTCATTTCTCCTGGGAGGGGGGTGGGCATCTGGGGGACTCCTTTTTAAAGGGGACTCCCAGATGCCACCATGAACCCCTCCCCAGGAAATCGCGGCCTCCACCTCCACCGCCCATCGGAGGTGGAGAAGAGCCCCTTGTCCTTGGATTGGACAAGGGCTCGGAGGGGGAGGAGAAAGCTTGGCTGCCCCTCCCCTTCCGAGACCCCCCAATCCATGGACCATGCGGGCTGGTATAGTCAGGGTGCGGAGCCCCACGCGGCCGGTGCTCCGCATTCTGGCTATCCCAGTCTGCATGGGGGACAAGGGGTTAAAGAGGTCTGGGAGGGGGGACCCCACGTCGTTTTTTTTTTATATTTCCCACACTCAGAACGAAGTAAGTAAAACTCTTCCCACTTGGGGGAATCTATGAAAATAAAACACTATTGTTACCTGTGCAAAAAAAACTGACATTTTCCGCATTTAAAAGACATTTTCGCCCTTGAAACTTAAAAATCGATTTTCTCAAAAACTATAAGGTCTTTTTGAAAAAAATTTTTTTCCTCTTATTCCCACTGATCCCCTTAATATCCCCTGTGAATTTGGTGTTCCTAAATTTTAAGCAGGCTTTGCTATTAACCGTTAAAGTCGGCGGGTTTTTAAATGTATATATTTTTCCTTTGAAACTTTAACATCGATTTTCTCAAAAACTATAAGGTCTTTTTGAAAAAAATTTTTTTCCTCTTATTCCTTCTGATCTCCTTAATATATTCTCCAAATTTGAGGCTCTTAGCACTTAAGGGGGCTTTGCTATTAACCCTTAAAGTCGGCGGCTACCTAACATTGATCCATGCGTCAACTTTTCCGCTTGGCAGCATGACCTTACGCATTAATTGCTAGCAGGATTTTACGCGTAAGCCTATAACGTAATAACCTGCACTACGGTATACTTACGCGTAATTGCGTAAGTGCTATGCGTAATTACGGACATGTACCGAAATTTACTGTCTATGACGTAAGCGTAATTTCGTAATGCGTAATAGCGTAAAATTACGCGTAATGATCCGTAAGCGTAGCTTTCTCCATTACGACCAGCACTGCTTTCCAGGAGGTCATTGAGAGAGAGCTGATTGAGTTGGCCTCTACTAACGCCTCAAATTCTCGTAATAACCCCTCTTCCGCTGAAAAGCAAGCCCTGTCCTCCCTTAAACAGAATGCATGTATTATCATTAGAAATGCAGATAAGGGGGGAGCAGTAGTGGTGTTGGACACTGAGGTTTATCGTTTAGAGGCACAGAGGCAGCTCCGTGATCTAACCACTTATTCGCCTTTGAAATGTGACCCTACTGTGGAGTTTAGCAATCAGTTGCTTTCACTTTTATCTATGGGAGAAGGCTTGGGAGTGATTTCCGAGCGTTTAGCAGGGTATCTGGCCGTTTCCGCACCTGTTGTCCCGGTGTTTCACCATCTTCCCAAAATTCATAAACCGGGCTTTCCCCCGGAGGGCAGGCCAATTGTGGCTGGGATTGGCTCTCTGGGGGAATGCCTGGGCAATTGGGTAGATGAACATCTGCAGCCCCTAGTACGACGCCTCCCGGGCTATATACGAGATACTAAACATGTGCTTAGCAGCTTACAGCATTTTTACTGGCAGGACAGCTACAGCTGGATTGCCATTGATGTCAAATCGTTGTATTCTTGCATCCCTCATGCTTTAGCCTTGGATGCCCTTGACTACCATATGGCCAGATACTCTGCTTTCTCTGCGGACCTACAGTTCTTCCTCGGGCGTGCCGTCCATTACCTGCTTACCCATAATTATTTTCTTTTTGAATCAGACTTTTATTTACAATGTTGTGGAGCTTCAATGGGAGCAAAGTTTTCTCCCTCACTGGCCAATTTGTATATGAGCTGGTGGGAGGAGCTTCACCTTTTTAGTGATAATAATATTTTTTCGGAACATATTAGGTGGTATGGCAGGTATATTGACGACCTGTTGGTCGTCTGGGACGGCACGCGCGAGGAGGCACTACAATTTGTAGAGTTGCTCAATGTCAACTCTTTGAATTTGGCATTCACCTCCCAGTGGTCTCTTATAGAGGTCAATTACTTTGACCTAACTTTGAGAGGTGATCCTTCTACAGCATCTGTAGTCTCTAGCACGTACCGCAAGTCCTGCAGTGGTAACTCCACCCTAAGGGCTAACAGCTACCACCCGTCTCACACCATCCGTGCAGTTCCGGTGGGTGAGTCAATTCGGGCACGATGCAACTGTTCTGATCCTTTGGCCCTTGGGGTGGAGTCAGATGCTGTGGGCTCTCGTCTTGCGGAGCGTAGGTACCCCAATTGGATGATTAAGAGGGGGAGGAGATGGGCCTTAGGAAAGAATAGGGAAGAATTACTAATCTCAGGCCCTCACCAGATGTTACCACGGTCTAATACTGACACGACCTTTGTGACCACTTACAGTCAGGAATACAAACAAATTGTACAGATTGTGCGGAGATCTTTACCAGTGTTACAGGCTGATAATTCTCTTAACCGGATAATTAAAAAGGGAGTTAGATTTGCAAGCAGGAGGGCCCCAACATTAGGGAGCATTCTGTCACCTAGTCTATTTACCCCTAACATACAGCGGCCATGCTGGTTGACCACATTCGGTTCATACAGATGTAATTTTTCAACCTGCAACTATTGTGCTGTGCACACCTCTACTCGCTCTGTCACCTCTTTTTTTAATGGTTCAACCTTTTCTATTAAACAATATATTAATTGTGACACGAAGTATGTAATTTACCTTATCTCATGTTCTCTATGCCATATCCAATATGTAGGGTGTACCACCAGACATCTCAGACAACGCATAGCAGAACATTATAGGGGAGCAGGATATTGTCATTGTGACATTGTGCGGATTCCACCTTCATAAGTAGCAAAGTGCTAGCTGCGTGTAATAAAAAAATTGTGCAAATCGGCTTACCGCCAGGAGGGTTAAAGTGGAATAAACAGAGGCACTCTGCTTGCTATAACTGAATTGCTGTTGTTTATCCCCTGCTTATTGCCTGAAGAAGTGGGCTGTGCCCGCGAAACGCGTTGCATCTTTGGGGTATTTTCAATAAATGTGTATATCTATATATTTACAGTCCTTGGTGTCTGCTTTAACGGAGGCGAGTCCACTACTTCCTCTCAGCAAATTTAAAAAAATGTTATGTACTTTTATCCTTCTGGCGCCTCTGTTCACCTACCAATATATTTGAGTCCACCCCAGGTGGAGGGGTGATCTACCCCCTTTCTTCCTATCTACAGAGAGCGACTTCTTAATCCTGAGTGAGGACAGGTCTAATCTCCTCACCTGCCTAATGAGTGGTTACCTAGGTGGTAACCCGTGTTTGTGAGTATTACCATCTAACTGTTTCCTTTATCCAATCAATTTTGACATACTACACCATATTGGGCTCTCAATTTCTCTTCAACTTTAAAGTGGAATAAAACCCTGACATAACATTCAATAAAAATGTTTTTTCCTACTTTTTATTACCTATTTAGTTACGATATTTGCTTTTGTGCACAAGTAATATTGTCTGTTTACAAATTAAAAGTTCCCAAAGTATAGTGTATCTGCTCTGAAAGCTGCCATTGCATTTTATTCATAGATTTTATTACAAATACAGCAGCTATCTAGTGATTAATTCCTGTGTCTGTGCCTGCTTGTCAGCTCTGTGTAGTTCAGTTTCAGCCATTGCTGGCTGTAACTAATTATCTGTTGTTTACATTCCTCTTCCTTTGGCTGAAGCCTATGACAGCCGATTGCTGTCATTGGCTGAGTGTGGGAGGGAGGGGGGATAGGGAAAAAAATATATAAATAAATAGGGAAATATATTGTGAAAATAAAAATTAAATATTTGTAAAAAAAATAAACACCGGGGGAGCAATCAGAGCCCACCAACAGAGAGCTCTGTTGGTGGGCAGAAAAGGGGGGGGATCACTTGTGTGTTGAGTTGTACAGCCCTGCAACAAGGCCTTAAAGCTGCAGTGGCCTAATTTGTAAAAAATGACCTGGACACTAGGGGGTTTAAGCTCTGGTCTGCTCTTGAACTGGGCTCATAAACTTCACGCCGCATGTACCCCCCGCTAGTGTTGATCGCTCCACTCTCCCGTCACTGAAGCCCTCTCACTCTGCTGTTACTATGACAGCAGAGCTCTGTGAGCCGGTCAGTAGCCGATTTCATTGGCTCCTGACCCTGTGATCACATCGAGCCAATGTGATAGGCTTACAGTGATCACAGGGTCAGGATTTTGACAAGCCCTTGTTGGAAATCTTTGGGTGGTCCATGAGCAGCAACAGGGGACCAGAGGATGGAGTGGGAAGCCTCTATAGGTTTCAGAGGCTTCCCACTACTTAGGTAAGTATGCACTTTCATGGTCCGCCTCAGGTACACTTTAACGCCCTATTTACACTTAATGCATTGCGTTGATTTGCATTGAGTTGCGTCACATTGCATCCCATTTGCCAAATGGGATGCAACACAATGCAACCCATTAAGCGTAAATAGGGCCTAAAGCTGATTATTGCTTTTGATGTGTACATAAGATGGCAACAGCACAACAACAAATGCACTGACCTTTGAGCAATCTCCTCTAAGTTACGATATAACACAAGAGAGAGTTCCAAGCTTTTTCCAGCTTACAGGAGACACTTAAAAAAAAACTCAGTCCAGGTTTGCTGGATGACACCTTTCTCAGTAAGTCAACCCCAATGACTTGTACAAGTTCTCTGAAACGACACCAATATCATATTTTGCTTGCATTTCCCTAATGCCTAAAAGAAGAAACTCTTTTTAGTTTGCTGTAACTTTTTAACAGAAGCCTTCTAACAATTCACTTGTAACTTCTTCTAATGTCTTGTAGAGGTTAGGAGAGTCACAGCTATAATGGGAACGGAATACGGCCATTGTTACTGCGTTACGAGATACAGCGCAGCAAAACTCCGGAGATTCCGGCAACTGACTGGTAGCTAATGATAACAGATTCAGAGGAGAGAGACAGCCAAAGGCCTTTATATGAGTGCACCTATGGGAAATAGTAGAGGACAAAGCACTGAGAAATAAAAGGCCAACCAATCACAGGGCAGCGGATCAGGAGAATTTCACTGCTGATACTCGCTAGTCTTCAGCCCAATTCCAATCAATGCTTTATTTTTTATTATTTGGGTTACAGTATCTGTATGGATGTTATTCTCCTATTTCTCGATGTCCCCTATGCATGCTGTGTCGTAGGTGATAGGAATGATGGTATTCTATAAGTCAGATACAAACAGCAATAAATACACCTTTCTTTTCCAGGGCGGAGAGGGTTCATAGCCCATTTCATTTTTGTATAGGTTCCATTCTTGGCCGCCGCCAACAAGTTTTCAATTTCTGCGTCCCGTATTGACTTCCATGCATTTTGCCGCTGCTGCGTTGCTGCGGTATTCGCACAGTAATGCACTGTTGACTTTGTGCTGGGTTGGCGGAAAATCAGGTACTTCCAGCGCGGTGCAGTTAGTGTACTAGTCCCCATACACTTTCTTTCATGTTGTGTTATCCTGCGTGCAGAAAGGGTAACACAATGCAAAAAAAGTGCCCTAGTGTAAAAGGGACCTTAAAGGACAACTGAGGCGAGAGGTATATGGAGGCTGCCATATTTAAATCCCTTTAAATAATGCCAGTTGCCTGGCAGTCCTGCTGATCTTTGTCTGCAGTAGTGTCTGAATCACATACCTGAAAAAAGCATGCAGCAAGGGGTGAAAGGGCCACCAAAATCTTATCAGCACTCCTACCCTTGGGTGCCAGTGCTGTGCCGACGCTATACACATACATGTCACTAACCTCCTGGCTAGCAATACATCTGTTGCTATGGAGGGGGCCAGAGGGAGAACAAGCGATTGTGTAGTGCTCGGTTGTCAGGGACTGCTAAAGATCTGGCATGTTGGATCTTTAGCAGTTGTCACGTGGTCGCTGTACAAACGCTGGAGTCAATCGCGATTTTCGGCCAAAGCGGTCTTCATTGTCTGCCACAGCCGAGTTCATTCCAGCATGTGCACGTAGCATAACAATGACCCAGATCCTATCTGGGCATGCAATAGGAAGTCACATGACAAGTAGCACGACAAACATTTACCAAGAGGTCTAACGCTGTAACAAAGTTCAAGTGTAACTTGCAGTGGTGTGTCAGATTGAGTTTAATAATTTATTTTACCCAGTGTACCATGCCTAATCTTGATACATTATTTAGCAAGAAAGAATAATTATAGCAGTGAATCGTTCGCTTTCACAGTATTATGTTAATATTGCAAGTGTGTTTCCCTTACAATGACCTCAATTATTGCTGAAGTCTGTAGTTAGAACAGATCCAGCCTTTGTCTTCCACTGCACAATCAGGAACTTTATTTCGACTAGGGTTAAACGAAAAGGCATCTGGCAGGTGGCACCACAATTTTTTTTTGTTGAAGCTAATTTGCTGATTCGATTAAAGTCAATGGGCCATGTAGGCGGGGCCCGAGATTGCGAAACAGTGGTGCTATGTGTCAGCTCAGCCCACTAGCAACTGTCACTGCCGTCAAACTGAGGCGTAGCTATGGGGGGGCAAGAGGGGACATATGTCCTCAGGTGTAGGACTGCGAGAGCGCTCAACACAGCCACTGAACCCCCACGTGCATGAAAGGCGGCTCACTGGCTGCTCAAAGTCCCCCTACTTCTCTCCCTCTCTCTACAGAGGGGTGCAGAAGCGTTAACAGCAGCAGAAAAAGCGGGGCACATCCGGCTATCTAAAAGTGGACGCATCTGGCTATCTATCAGGGCCGGGCCGAGGCATAGGCTGGAGAGGCTCCAGCCTCAGGGCGCAGTGTAGGAGGGGGCGCAGAATTCATTCAGCTGTCATTCCTAATTGTGTTTGAAGCAGAAAGAAATAAGAAAAGGGGATACATGGCAGTGACTGCAAGCCATATAACTAGATATTAAGATGTTGGGGAGGTTGTGGGCCCTGTGGCGCCTCTTAGTCAGTGTGTGATGGCTGGGGTGGCAGGGATGGAGGGGCGCACTTTGGTGTCTCAGCCTTGGGTGCTGGAGGACCTTGTCCCGGCTCTGCTATCTATAGAGGGGCAAATCTGGCTATCTAAACAGGGGAAAGGGGGAACATTTGGCTATCTAAAGGGGAGAGCATCTAGCTATCTAAAGGGGTGCACATTTAGCTATTTAAAGGGGGGGGCACATCTGGCTATCTGAACAGGGGAAGGGGGCACATTTGGCTACCTAAATGAGGGGAAGGGGGGCACAAGGGGGATCCAAACAGTATTTGTACATTTGACTCCACCCATGACCACATTCTGATGCATGGCCATGCCCATTTTGTACAGAGGTGAACTTCTTTGTCACCAGGTGCTGAAATCCCTAGCTGCACCTCTGCCGTCAAAACCGCATTTCTAGCTGGCATCATGAACTGGATGACATCTGGAATGAATGGCATCCATAAAGGTGTCTAGAAGTATACTGTATCTGTGAGCAGACCAGCACCCAAATGGGGAAATGCATGTGCTAAAGTAGAGAGGACCAACCAAGGCTCTCTGCATTTCATTGACCAGATCTCCCTTCAGTCAGGGACACCTCTGGCTACCTAATACTTGGGGACACCTCTAGCTACATATGATGGGCAAGGGAAATAAGGGAGGAGTGACAGCTGGGACAGCCTGCACAATTGTGGTGCAGTTCGGCGGCGGTTTGTAGGTCCATGGAGGTCGAGGTCTAGAATGCCAGGACATCTGTGCCTATAGGCTCCTGTGATGTAAATCTGGGCCTGATCCTTATGATTCAAAACTTCTTGTTTTTACTGATGGCTAACACGATACAACACTCTACTGCTTCTATTATTAATTGTAATACTGTATTAATAATCAACCCAATTATTTTCAGCATGGTTCTGGAAAAAAACATCTAGCTATGTATTATTATAAAATAGTTGTAACCAGGGGCGTTTCTAGGGTCCCTGGAGATCGGGAGCACCTGTGGGCACCAGGCGGAGAGGTACATGGCAAAAAATGGGCGTGGCCATGCGGTGAGTGGGCGTGGTCATGGGTGGGGCCAAATGTACATGAACTTAGCAGCGGTGTAAGCTACGGATAATGGGCCTGCCCATCGAAATATTGGATGGAGCCCCCTGTCCTTTATTTAGATAATTTACAATCAGTATAGGCATAGATCAAAGATGTATACGCACATACAATTTTGATTGGTCTATCACTGACCCCCAATTTTCCCACCCCCGTGCAGTAAGTGGGCCAACAGACAATGAATTTTATGAACAGAGCTAAAATTGGCTAATCAAAATTGTATGTGTGTACCAGGCTTTACAGCTAATACTGTACATACTGAAAGTAGCAGGGATCAGCATACAATACAGCTGGTTTACAATCAAAGGCACAGAGTAACACCTTACACTGTACACACTGTAGGTAAATCAGCACACAGTGCAGGCACTAGAGAACAGCGTATACTGTACATACTGTAGGCAGCAGAATTCAGCACACTGCAGCTAGCGTGCCAAAAATATGAGGATCACGTTGTGCGGCGTGCTTATTGCGCCGCACCAAAAAATGGGTGGGCCATGGACCAGAATATAGGTGTGGTAACGGGTGGAGACAAATTTACATGAACCTAGCAATGGTGGGACATCAGATTAGGACAGTGGTGGCGAACCTTTTGGAGGCCGAGTGCCCAAACTGCAACCCAAAAGTCACTTATCTATCGCAAAGTGGCAACAGCAATTTAAACTAAATACTGTACAAACGTTTTAACTCATACATGAACATTATGGAAAATCTAAGTTGAAAATAAACTGTGAAGATAAACAATTTCATCCATCCTACTCCTGAAAAATGTATTCAATTTTTTAGAACCTCCCAGTTTTATTTTCTGTTTTAAAACGCTAAAAAAGTAGGTTTAATGCTATTGTCTCATATGATAAGGATTCAGCTTTTCCCATAGTCTCGCAGTTAGCAATCATGTGACCCTCAACAAGACATATTCAGCAATCATGAGGCCCCCAACAAATCATGAGGCCCCCAACAAGACAAATTCAGCAATCATGAGGCCCCCAACAAATCATGAGGCCCCCAACAAGACAAATTCAGCAATCATGAGGCCCCCAACAAATCATGAGGCTCCCAACAAGACAAATTCAGCAATCATGAGGCCCCCAACAAATCATGAGGCCCCCAACAAGACAAATTCAGCAATCATGAGGCCTCCAACAAAACATGAGGCCCCCAACAAGACAAATTCAGCAGTCATGAGGCACATAAATAGACAGCATTTCACATAAATAGGCAGAATGCCCCCTTAATATGGTAGCCCCCCAAGTTAGCTAGTGAGTGACAGGGACCCCCAGGTTAGCTAGTGAGTGACAGGCACCTCCAGTTAGGTAGTGAGTGACAGGGACCCCGATAGTGAGTGACAGGGAGCCCCTTTAGGTAGTGAGTGAGTGCCAGGGAGCCCCTTTAGGCAGTGAGTGAGTGACAGGGAGGCCCTTTAGGCAGTGAGTGAGTGACAGGGAGCCCCTTTAGGCAGTTAGTGAGTGACAGGGAGCCCCTTTAGGCAGTGAGTGAGTGCCAGGGAGCCCCTTTAGGCAGTGAGTGAGTGACAGGGAGCCCCTTTAGGCAGTGAGTGAGTGACAGGGAGGCCCTTTAGGCAGTGAGTGAGTGACAGGGAGGCCCTTTAGGCAGTGAGTGAGTGCCAGGGAGGCCCTTTAGGCAGTGAGTGAGTGCCAGGGAGGCCCTTTAGGCAGTGAGTGAGTGCCAGGGAGGCCCTTTAGGCAGTGAGTGAGTGCCAGGGAGCCCCTTTAGGCAGTGAGTGAGTGCCAGGGAGCCCCTTTAGGCAGTGAGTGAGTGCTAGGGAGCCCCTTTAGGCAGTGAGTGAGTGCAAGGGAGGCCCTTTAGGAAGTGAGTGAGTGCCAGGGAGCCCCTTTAGGGAGTGAGTGAGTGCCAGGGTGCCCCTTTAGGGAGTGAGTGAGTGCCAGGGAGCCCCTTTAGGCAGTGAGTGAGTGACAGGGAGGCCCTTTAGGGAGTGAGTGAGTGACAGGGAGGCCCTTTAGGGAGTGAGTGACAGGGAGCCCCTTTAGGGAGTGAGTGCCAGGGAGCCCCTTTAGGGAGAGAGTGAGTGACAGGGAGCCCCTTTAGGGAGTGAGTGCGTGCCAGGGAGCCCCTTTAGGGAGTGAGTGAGTGACAGGGAGGCCCTTTAGGGAGTGAGTGAGTGACAGGGAGGCCCTTTAGGGAGTGAGTGAGTGAAAGGGAGCCCCTTTAGGGAGTGAGTGCCAGGGAGCCCCTTTAGGGAGTGAGTGAGTGACAGGGAGCCCCTTTAGGGAGTGAGTGTGTGCCAGGGAGCCCCTTTAGGGAGTGAGTGAGTGCGTGCCAGGGAGCCCCTTTAGGGAGTGAGTGCGTGACAGGGAGGCCCTTTAGGGAGTGAGTGAGTGAGTGACAGGGAGCCCCTTTAGGGAGTGAGTGCCAGGGAGCCCCTTTAGGGAGTGAGTGAGTGACAGGGACCCCTTTAGGGAGTGAGTGCCAGGGAGCCCCTTTAGGGAATGAGTGAGTGACAGGGAGCCCCTTTAGGGAGTGAGTGCGTGCCAGGGAGCCCCTTTAGGGAGTGAGTGAGTGACAGGGAGGCCCTTTAGGGAGTGAGTGAGTGACAGGGAGCCCCTTTAGGGAGTGAGTGCGTGCCAGGGAGGCCCTTTAGGGAGTGAGTGAGTGACAGGGAGGCCCTTTAGGGAGTGAGTAAGTGACAGGGAGGCCCTTTAGGGAGTGAGTGAGTGAGTGAGTGAGTGAGTGAGTGACAGGGAGGCCCCCCCTCTAGCCGCCGCCGCTCCCCCCCTACCTCTCAGCAGACCTCAGGATCAGCGGCGACCCGACCAAGCGGGCGCTGGACGCACCCGCTCTATATGCGGAAGTGATGTCACTTCCGCATATCAGTGCGGGCGCTGGGTCCTAGCGCCCGCACGATTGGTCGCCGGCTCGCCGCCTGATCCTGAGGTCTGAGACTGTCAGTGACGCGGCGGCTGGATGGAGCCGCTGAGTCTGACAGAGGGGGCGGCCGGGCGGAGATCCGTGGCATCCCAGGACAGATTGGGGGCACGTGCCCCCCCAAAACAGGGCTAGCGACGCCCCTGGTTGTAACATTGTATTAGTAATCACCAACATAATTTTCAGCATGGTTCGCAGGAACTTGTTCCAGCCGGTGGAGCCTGTGTCCAATGCCAAGACTGCCTATACTTCAAAACAGTCCAAACCGGAAGCAAGTATAAACATTAAAACTTTACTTTTTTTTGTAGACAATAAGACTCACCTTTTCCCCCCCAAAAGTGGGTAAGAAAAAGTTATTGCGCCTTATAATACAAATGCAGGAAGTTCCTGTTTTGTGAACGCCTGCCAATACGAACCTCAAACCCGCCGTAATGTCAGAGCGTCTGTATGAAATTGCTGCTAGGAGAATTGGGTGCATGATACAGCCGATATATGCACAAGTCCCGGTGGCATTAATTACTATTCCCCCTCCAGGTCAACGTGGATGGTAGTGCATGATGTAATTCTGCGGCTGAATTACAGTGTTTTAAAAGTAACTTCAGCTCCGTCATCTGACAGCGCCGAAGTTACTCACCGTGCACCGCTATAGCCGTAATTCCGATTACGGCCTATGGTGGCGCCGGCTGCGCTCAAGTCTCCAGCGCTGGATTCAACGTGTTCCATGACGGGGACTCTCTGTACTGTGCTCATGCAGAGGAGGACACAGGGGGTATAGAGAAAGACACAAGGGGACGCAAAGGGCCATAGAGGAGGACACAAGGAGGACAGAGGCAGACAGATAGGGGGTCAGAGAAAGACACAGGGAGTACAAGGGGGCATGAGGTACAAAGGGGACATAACCCACAAGATGCCTCTTCACCTTCACCATGGATGCACCAGGTTTGGTATATATTTTTATCCCCTGTTTTTTTGTCCTCTAAACCTAGGTGCGTCTTATGGTCAGGAGCATCACATTTGTAGTATCGTCTCGCACACACTAAAGGATCAATCCTATAGTCTTTAAGGGGAGAGCAGCAGCTGAAAAAGAGGGATGATGCCCTCTATGCAGTATTCAATAAAGAAAAGAGCTGGCTCATCCAAAGTTAATCTTTATTGGTTCCATGTAAAAGAATATGGCCAATGTTTCGGAGCCACGTAGGACCCCTTTATCAAGGCAATGTTTGCTCAGAGGCAAAGATCTGTCTGCTGCTGTTTCTGCAGAGGAAGTGGGAGTCTGGCTCCTCTAGACACTCGCAGAGAGCGATGTGTATTCATCTGGGATCAGCAGCAGCCTTTGCCTCCGAGCAAACATTGCCTTGATAAAGGGGTCCTACGTGGTTCCGAAATGTTGGCCATATTCTTTTACATGGAACCAATAAAGATTAAGGCCTGGTTCACATTAGCATTTGCCAACGGAACCGGCTGTACGGTTCTGTTGTCCGTTCCGCTGAACAGACAAAAAAATGCAGCATTTTCTGGATCGTTTCGCTCAGTGGAATGGAAACAGAAGGTTTTGCAGCACAATAGGATCCTATAGAAAACGTCCGTTTTACAGCACACTGGCTGTAAAAACGGACTGTTTTCCAGGATTCAGATGGCCGGATCCGTACAGCGGCTCTGCAAAAAAACGCAGTTGTGAACCAGGCCTAACTTAGTCAGGAACGTCTTATAGTCAGAAATAGAAACGGCCCAAACCTCCGATTTTCGGTTTGCGAACCTCCGCAAAAGTTCAGTTTGCGCGAACTTTCGCGAACAGCAATAGACTTCAATGGGAAGGCGAACTTTGAAAACTAGAAACATTTATGCTGGCCCCAAAAGTGATGGAAAAGATGTTTCAAGGGGTCTAACATCTGAGTTTTTGCATGGATGAGTGGGATAGATGCCAAAAGTCCCCGGGAAAAATCTGGATTTGACGCAAAGCAGCATTTTAAGGGCATAAATCACATTGAATGCTAAATTGGAGGCCTAAAGTGCTTTAAAACATCTTGCATGTGTATACATCAATCAGGGAGTGTAGTTAGAGTACTGCTTCACACTGACACACCAAACTCACTGTGTAACGCACTGCAAACAGCTGTTTGTGTAGTGACGGCTGTGCTGGACTGGTGTGCACCATGACGAGAGTGCAGGTGATGGTGGCTTTCCAGCCCATATGGTCAACGGGCTGAGGTAGCTGAATGACAGAACAGTGACTGTCCAGCTGATCAAATTTGGTCTGTCCACAATGAAGCAGCGACCTTATTATCGAGGGTGTACCCCCCCCCCCTGCTTCATTGTGATACGCAAGCCCCTTCACCGTGGGAAGATAATGATCACGAGGGGGAAATGGCACATGTACATGCCTTTTGTTTTGTTGTTGCAGCTGCAGTGCAGCCAGAAAAATTAGGCAGTCATGTGCATGCACCAGAAAAATTAGTATAGCAGGAATCCGCCTGGAGTCCTGGACCCTGTTGGTGGTGGCGGAGAAGGCAGTCAACCGGCCTGCAGGCAGAGATGCTGTGTGGGGAGCGACTTAGTCTTGGGGCAGGCAGTCACACGGCGTGCAGGCAGAGATGCTGTGTGTGGGGACTGACTTAGTCTTCGGGCAGGCCTGAGCATGCTTTTCAGACCAGGCATCCGTGGTCAGATGGACCCTTGACCCAACGCTGTGTGCCAGAGATGTCCCCACTTGCCTTTCAACATCATGGTACGGTTTAGGTATCGCCTTTTTTGAGAAAAGATAATGATCACGAGGGGGAATTGGCACATGTACAGTACATGCCTTTTGTTTTGTTGTTGCAGCTGCAGTGCAGCCAGAAAAATTAGGCAGTCATGTGCATGCACCAGAAAAATTAGTATAGCAGGAATCCGCCTGGAGTCCTGGACCCTGTTGGTGGTGGCGGAGAAGGCAGTCAACCGGCCTGCAGGCAGAGATGCTGTGTGGGGAGCGACTTAGTTTTGGGGCAGGCAGTCACACGGCGTGCAGGCAGAGATGCTGTGTGTGGGGACTGACTTAGTCTTCGGGCAGGCCTGAGCATGCTTTTCAGACCAGGCATCCGTGGTCAGATGGACCCTTGACCCAACGCTGTGTGCCAGAGATGTCACCACTTGCCTTTCAACATCACGGTACGGTTTAGGTATCGCCTTTTTTGAGAAAAAATTGCGGCCTGGTATCTTCCACTGCGGTGTTTGGCTTTGCTTTTGTGTGCTGCTTTTCCTCAGGTGGTCATCCCATTGCAGTTTGTGCTTTGTAATCATGTGCCTTAGTAAGGTAGTTGTCTCTACGCGGTCTTGGTCTTTCCACGGCTCAATTTTTCGGTGGCAGAGAGTGCAGATGGCATTGCTCTCATCTGAGACAGACGCACACAAAAAATTCCACACCGCTGAGCCCTGGGGTGATGGCACTTTGGTGGTGGCGGCCGACTGAGTGTTAAGTGAGTGGGGTGCCAGAATCAGAGCAGGAGGAGGAAGATATGTCGCGCTTCCATGCAGAAGCTGAGAAAAATGAGGTGTTCTGTGTTAAATAGTCAACTACGTCCGGACAATATTGGGGGTTGATGGCACGTGCCTTCTTCTGAACACTGTACTTTGGTCGAGGGCCGCACGAAATCACAACAGCGCAACCTCGAACAGACCTGCCAGGTGGCCTGCCTCTACCTTTTGTTTTGTCCATATTGGGGGGGATGAAGTGAAAAGTATGCACTGACTTGACTAATACAATGTGCAGTCACACAGGTGCAGTTAACAGGTATGCACGGAGTGGTATATCACACTGCGTGCACTCACGTAGGTAGGTTGGTGCACTGTGAATAACAGGTAGGTATATGCAGTGATGGGTATTACAATGTGCACCTGTCACACACAGACAGGTACCAGACAGGCACAGTGACACTGCGTGTGCTCATGTAGGTAGGTGGGTGCACTGTGAACAACAGGTAGGTATATGCAGTGATGGGATTTACAATGTGCACCTGTCACACACAGACAGGTACCAGACAGGCACAGTGACACTGCGTATGCTCATGTAGGTAGGTGGGTGCACTGTGAACAACAGGTAGGTATATGCAGTGATGGGTATTACAATGTGCACCTGTCACACACAGACAGGTACCAGACAGGCACAGTGACAATGCATGCGCTCACGTAGGTAGGTGGGTGCACTGAAGTGAACAACAGGTAGGTATATGCAGTGATGGGTATTATAATGTGCACCTGGCACAGTAGTATTTATACCCCCAAGGGGCCAAAGGCCAGCTGCGACTGACTGACAGGGCTGTATATAATGCAAGTGGGCCACACAAAAAAAAAATAGATCACAAGAACAAGATTAGCTCTCAAAAGAGCTGTTGAGGGGTGCTTTTTTAGCAATAAGAATCAGCAAGGAGCAAGCTAACAAGCCTACAAGAGCCTAACTAAGCTTTCCCTATGAGAGTTTGCAGCAGCTTTCCCTTCTCTAATTAATGCAGGCACACGAGTGTGTCCAAAGCCTGACGCTGCCTGCCTTTTATAAGTGGGGGAGTGGCTCCAGGAAGGAGGAGCTTTCCTATAGGTCTCTGCACAGCAGCTCTCCCTTCTCTAATTACTGCAGGCACGCGAGTGAGTGAAAAGCCTGACGCTGCCTGCCTTTTATAAGGGGGGGGGGCTCCAGGAGGGAGTGTAGCCTGATTGGCTACAATGTGCCTGCTGACTGTGATGTAGAGGGTCAAAGTATACCCTAATGATGCACTATGGGGGGGCGAATCGAACTTCCGCAAAAGTTCCCAGTTCTCCGCAAAAGCGAACCACCGAAGTTCGCCGGTGAACCGTTCAGGCCATCTCTAGTCAGAAAAATACGGTAATAGATGTACCTCTTCTTCTTTCTATAAGATGACTTGCCTGGTCCCTGGTGTGCAGAACCCTTATTTTCAATATGAAAGAGCACATGCATAATCTATAAGACGAGATGTATAAAAGGAGGTTTTTTTTTTCTTTACTTGCATTTTATTACAGCGGTTATAGTGACATCTCAGTGCTTTGCGGCTGTGTCACTGAACACGAAGGCTTGATGAATTCCTCTTACCATTTCCTTTGTTTTACTGAACACTGCCGCTGTGCAAACAGTGCTTATGTTTTCCAGCAAACACAATTTAGCCGATGTATGAAAGAGCTGTATAAGCAACAGCCTGGATCCGATCTCCTTTATTTCTCGCAGAAGAAAAGAGGTTTTTGTAGCCTTTTTCATTTCCCCCCCGACGACTTTTGTGCCGTATGAAATAACCCACATTAGCGAGTTTTCAAACTAAAGTGCCAACGTTATAATTATATTGGTATCTAATGTGTAGCAGCTGACAGAGGGTGAAGAAGGCATCCTTTAATGTGTTTTTTTTTTTCTTTTTCCTTTTTTTTCGTCTCTACTTTAATGAAAGGTTTATGCATACGTGTAAAATGCATGACCTGATTCTCAAAAATAGCAAGTAGGACAGCTATAGCAGCTTGACACAAAAGTCAATGCATAAAACATGAGAGTTAAAGGTATACATAAATCAAACACAAAAATTTTTCTCAATGAAAGGGTAAGTGTAGCTACGAGTACCGTTACCATATTCTAATAAGGCCCTAGCATAAGAAATCAATTAGGGTGGGTACATTTTCTAAGTCTTATGGACTCAAGCTGAGTCCACACTGAACTGGATAATTTTTTTTTCTGTAAAAACTCATCCTTTTTTTTTGTTTAAACTGTTTCAGGGTTCTTCTCCGAACTTCAATTAAACATAGATACATCTGTGGTTCTCCTTATGGACAGAAGAGGGAAGAGGCTCCCAAAGGTATAGTAAAATACGTTAAAAACAAGTAAAAGGATAAAAAAAATATAAGTGCCTAAATGTGCTATGAGCCAGGAATAAGGCACCTTATTCCTGGCTCATAGCAAATTTAGGCACTTGTATTTGGCCTGAGGAAATAGGCACAGACCCACTTCATTGAGGTAAGCCACCTCATTATTGAGTTAAGCCACCTCATTTTTTTTCTCCTTTTACTTGTTTTTAATGTAATTTATCGTACCTTTCGGCGCCTCTTCCCCCCCTTATGCTTTACACCTTCCTCTGGAGGTGCGTACGGTTTGGCCTTCATGGCTCTGCCACCCCTAGGACCACCTGGTTTTCTTTGTAGAAAGAGAGTTTACCCAGCTTGTCTAGATACCCGAGTGGAGTCAGGTTTATACATCTTCACCTGCAATCATTGGTTGGTTGCCCACCTGCAAACCCCTTTTGTGTGTATAATCTCTACCATTTATGCTCTAACGCCTACTTGAGACATACTGCACCATCAGGGCTCTCATTGTCGCTGTGTTTTTTCGTTTTAGGGTGTGTTTAATCACCCTCCGCAATTGTCCTTATAGACAGACCCCCTGATGACGCAGGAACTCCCTCTTCACCCTTACAGATAGTCAGATCATTCAAATACTTAGGTGTAACCATACGGCTAGACCCCCAAAAATATCTAGAAGATGAAGTCTATCTAATCCTTCAGCTAGCGCAGGAAAAGAGCAGAGCATGGACCCATCTCTCTGCAGCTGGCAGAGTAAACTTAATTAAAATGATCCTCCTCCCCAAAATATTCTATATAGTCCATCATTACCCAGTTTACCCACCACAAACCTTTTTTCAAAAATCTGCGCTCCGTCACTCTAAGGGCTTGATTCAAAGCGTTATAACTGCTATCACAGCAGTTATCACGCGATCTGCCACGCGAACGGCGTTACTTCGTGTGATAAGCGAAGGTTTGCACGTGATCACGGGCTGTGATAGCAGTTATCACCCTTTAATGAATCAAGCCCTAAGTTTGGAATGGGGAAATGAACGAGCTAAACTCAAATTTATGCTGTCACAAAGCCCAAATGGTATGAAAGGGGGGGGGGGGGGAGGAAGGCTCTGTCCTCATTTCAAGTATATTATATAGCGGCCCAGCTCCACCAACTAGCTGTATGATTCTCCTCTGACACTACTTATAATCCTGAGATATACAGTTATGACGTTGATCTGTCTCAAGGTTCTCTTGCCCTAGATCTACTTTGTGGTACTCTCAAAGCTAACACTTTGCTGGATAAGGCCCACAAGGTATAGCGTTGGATCCTCAGGTATTATACTGACAGTCGTTTAGAGTTCTATACTCCCTTATGCATGAACCCGCAACTTGGTGAATTTTCTAAAATACCAGACTTTCATCTATGGCTCTAAAAGGGCCTTGTGTTCCTCGGTCACATACTAGAGTAAGCTATGCAACACAAAGTGCAGATAACATGCGGTGCCGCTCTCCTGTTGCATTGCGTTCCTGCTGCTACAGGGAATAAAACGCCCACTGTGAGCATACCCTTAACCTCCTTAGTGGTAATCACAAGTCCAGCTCGGGGTGGTAAAAACATGGCAGGAGCGGTAACCCTGAGCGAACTGGTGGTAGCTGCCGGCGTTTTTCACTCACCTCCCGGGGGAGGTCGGCCACCATTCTTCTTCCTCTCCTTCAAGGCTCTGCTTCCCCCTGGTGAGATCGCCATCTGTCATCATGGCGACAGCTGGCAATCTCACTACAGGGTTACAGCGCCACACGCAGCATGATTTTTTCCCGGTTTTAGGGTCTAAAAACATGCAAAAGAATTGTACCGCTTTTAGACCCTAACATCTGGAAAAAAGCATACCGCCAACGGATTTAAAGAACATATACTGTATGTATATGTAGCGTACATTTGTAGCGTACATTTGTATATGGCAATGTGGTTTGGATACGAAAGCCGCATTCGGCTAAGCAAGTCAGCATATTTTACTTGTCTCCAAAAAAGGTGGCGGGACAGCACTCAAATGATGCAGGGCTCAAGCGTGCAGCGGATCCACCCATGTACCACCCGGGTTAGTAATCCAAGTCATCCAAAACAATCCAGCACAGCTCTTTTACCAAAAGGTTTACTTTATTGGATCTTGCAAAACATATATAAAAAGCTGTATAGTGGCTACGGGTCCACCGTATTGGACCACGGGGCGGGGAGGATTAAACAGGGATTACGATCTTAATTTTATATGGTGATTGCCATGATGTTCTGTGCTTTGGTGTGGGATGCTGTACGAGTAGGGAAGCCGTTTCTCTTTAGCCCTTTGATGTATTCTGTTCCCTTGCCTGTTGGCATTGTTGTGGAAATAGAGGGGTATTACTTTATTAGGTGATGGTGTGGGCACATCTGGAGTCCTATGGGCTTGAGTATTTTTGTAAGCGTTCTTTCCGCTTATTTTTACGCGTACGTTGTGACTGTTTTTTTTTTCGCGAAGCTGCAGCGGCGATGCACTAGGACGGCACTGTACACATCATTCCGTCTGTGTGGCGGTCATGTGATTTTCGCTGCCATGGCGATGGTGGGCAGCGCGTATAATGAGATTCAGTGCAGTGTTACACTGATCTTATTTTTGATCATAGCATTTTGGATATACCCTTGGACTCGGTGTACCCCTGCCTTCACCTTGGGACCTTCTAGGTAATCAGTGCGCCTTTTAGATCACATTTATTGTTGTTTGACTATTTGTATACAACTATTTAAGCTGTGAACCTGCATTTGCACAGATGGCTGTGTGGGGTGAGCAAGGACTATGGTGGTCCGAAATGGTGGACTCGTAGCCACTATACAGCTTTTTATGTATATTTTGCAAGATCCAATAAAGTAAACCTTTTGGTAAGAGCTGTGCTGGATCGTTTTGGATGACTAGCATATTTTACCTGACTGCATACACTTCTAAGTCCAGGGTCGCCTGTGTGATTCTCCCCACTGTCTTCTCTCTCCACTGGCTCCTCCTTCCTGTCTCTTCAGTCCCGAGTCCTGGGGCACTTGTGTGAAATAACAAATGCTAGAGGCCAATACTAGAGACCACTAGTGGTCATGCCAAGCACGTGCCATGGTGCCTTTAGTGTGTGCCCTCTATAGCATACAAGAAGGAGAAGGCAGTGGAGAGAGAAGACACGGGAACCATGCTATGGATAGGTGAGAGCAAGCTGCCCCTACATGCTGCACTGACCAACAAGGGGCGGGACAGGGAGGCCCGGCAGAGGTGCACAGATTTTCAATAGATTGCATTATGACATCTATTGAGAATCTGAGTGTAGTGTGTAGAGCACAGGTGTCAAACTCCAGGCCTGGAGGGCCAGATCCATGCCAGCGTTTAGGATGGACAGGAATGTGTTCTACCTGATGGACCACGCCTTTCCTGATTCAGACCCATCAATTAATTTGAGCTGTGTCAAAAAAGTGTGAGGACCTGGGCCCTCGAAGGACCAGTTTGACATCCCTGGTGTAGAGGGATTCGACCAGATAGATCCCTCTCTGATCAGATAATAATCAGAGAGGGATCTATCTGATGGCCATATTGATCAATGTATGGCCACCTTACTGTGTGAGTGCCCTATGAGCTTTTCCACCCACCCTATTCAAGTGTCAAGCAGGACCTAACCTGGTCCATTCATTTCGTACACCATCTCCGAGAGCTGTTCTATAGCAGAGCCCAGTTAATTACTTATAATTCTGAACATGAAGGCTGCGTATTAAAACATCACCCATTATTCAACACAATGCACGTAGGGACATAATTAATCTGGTAGCCTGATGAAATAGTTTGTGGTTCTGAGCAGATGTTCCGATGTAAAGGGTCAGCTGGGATACTAAACAAACACAGCCTCTGCTGGCTATGAGTTCTGAAGAGTAACGTGATTGTCATGGAAAACGGCAATAGGCTGAGAACAGAAAAACGGATGATTTTATATAACCACAGTAGTGGATAATGCTAGTATAACGCCCCCTTAACAATAACGTAGATTGATATACAGGATGAACATAACACACGGGAGGGTTTTATGCTGGGAATACACCATGAGTTTTTGTGGCAGATAAACGGCTCGATAGATAATTTCCGACAGGTCCGATCTGATTTTTCTGATCGATTTTCTCATAGAACTGAATAAAAATCGATCAGAAATACAATCGGAAAATCGATCGGCCAGTAAATCTGCTGAAAAAAACTCATCGTGAATTCCAAGCAATGGTTGCGTAAAGTTTCAAGAGTATAAAGCGTCACTATTAAAAAATCATATAAAAGTCCATAAAAAAGACAAGTACATAGAAAACAGCAAGATACATCACAGAAATTAAATTCAGTGCTGCCTGACACGCGTTTCACGGCCGTAGGTGGTCAAGCCTAAAGTACAAGTACAGTACAGACCAAAAGTTTGGACGCAACTTCTCATTCAAATAGTGAGGTAAAACCATTTCAGGTGACTACCTCTTGAAGCTCATCAAGAGAATGCCAAGAGTGTGCAAAGCAGTAATCAAAGCAAAAGGTGGCTACTTTGAAGAACCTAGAATATGACATATTTTCAGTTGTTTCACACTTTTTGTTTATGTACTATACTTCCACATGTGTAAATTCATAGGTTGGATGCCTTCAGTGTGAATCTACAATGTCCATAGTCATGAAAATAAAGAAAACTCTTTAAATGAGAAGGTGTGTTCAATCTTTTGGTCTGTACTGTACATATCTCCGAGATCATAAAGATGTGACTGGGGTCAGTTTAAACAAGTATCCAGCAAAGGGAAAACAGACATTGTAATAGGTATTGCTACACTACATTACATTTTTTGCATTTTAATAGCCACTTAAACAATACACAGTAACTTAAAGGCATCAGTTTTGTCTCAAAATATAATTATGATATTCATTAGGCCCTTTCAGACCCGGATTTACCTCACAGGAGCCTATAGGCACAGATGTCCTGCCACCCTAGACTTCGCCCTTCATCATACCTCCCAACTTTTTAAAATAAGAAAAAAGGACAATTTAAGACACGCCCCTGCCACACCTCTAACCACGTCCTCACCACACCTCTTACCATGCATATCACAAAGAATTCAGAACGAAAAGATGTAGTTTTTATCATTCAAACCATACTGGTCCTTTCTATCATCGTTAGTTTTTCTTCATTTCATCATTTGAAAATAAGACATATATCAATTTATTAATGGGAATAGAGTTTAGAGTCAATTAAACATATTTTTCTGTAGAAAAATACATATATCTACATAGATCTTTACAACAGTCTTGAAAGAGGGACAAATGAGGTGAAAAGAGGGACAGAGGGACAGGGTTCACAAAGAGGGACTGTCCCTAAAAAAGAGGGACAGTTGGGAGCTATGCTTCACGAACCTACCCCACCAAACTGCACCGCAAGAGTGCTGACTGGCTTAGCTGTCACTTCTCCCTGATTTCCTTTGCCTGTCATAGGTAGCTACAGGTGCACCTTAGTATTACGTAGCCAGAAGTACCCTCAATAATAAGTATCTAAAGGTGCCCTTAAGTATTATGTAGCTAGAGGAACCTCAGTATTAAGTAGCTAGAGGTGCCCCTAACTGTTGGGAGATCTCATCAGTGGAATGCCAAGAGCAGGCTGAGGAACCTCTCATTAACACTCTTATCAGGGCTCTGCATAGGGAAGGAGGGAGGGAGGGAGGCGCTCGGGAAGGGGAGTGAGACGACTTTCCATCCTCAGGTGCGTGCCTACAGTGCCTTATGGTAAATCCAGTCCTGGGCACTTTGCAACTTTGCGCCTTTTTTAATTGCAATGTTAATTGCGGTTATAGCAGTGCCCGGAGGGGGGAGGGCCCTATAAATATCACTTTTAGGCATCGCAGATATTGGCAGAGGGGGTTTTAGCAGCAAAGGAAGCCCATATATCATTGGAAATAGCGGGCAGGAGGATTAGGGTTACACATCGATAGATGGAGGGAACTAGTTTGAATAGGCTTAGGTTTGGCGATAGTAAAATATCAGTACAAATTACTGACATGACATTCTACTATTGTATTAACCAATAGCACAATATCAGCGATTTTACCAATGATCTACTCGTGGCGCCCAAATTACCGCGGCACCCTTTTTACATATATTCGAATTAAATGGCACTTCCGAGGCACTTTCAGAATAACACAAAAAAAAAATACTTTCTGCCCTATCTCTGTGGAGTTGTGCTGCTCATTCCTGAAAAAACCTGCCCTCAATGAATACCTACAGGAGTAGCCTAAGGGAGTCTTAGGCTAGTTTCACATATGGTGCTGTGCAATCGTCCTGCATCACACCATTTTCCCTTGCATATTGCCCCGTGTACCGACGGGGTAATATGCATAGCTCCACCCCCAAACAACGAGGTGCTCCCCGCTTGACATGATGTCACTGTTTTTCAGCCACAGCAACAATCTAAGTAGATGGTTGCAGAGCCACAGACTTCAATGCAAACGCCTTCCACGTAGTACCGCTCAGTAATGCACTGCAGAGTCTGCTTCACCTCTGTGTCATCGTAACCACCTTCGTCGAGTCGCACTGCAAGTAGTGTGGCCAGTCTCATAGAGACTAATGGGTACTGCGATGGGTGAGTGTCGGGGGAGTGCATCACGATGCGATGCTGTATGTGTGAAAGTAGCCTAAAGCCCTGTACTCATGCTTGAGGGTACTTGGTCTAGATATCATAGATGTCTCAGGGCCATCTTGTAACGAAAAATCCGCAACGCCGGATGGATTGCGGAAATATGGTCACATCCAATCCGGCAAGCGGACTTTCCAACGCGGGATGCGGAAATTCGTCTGCATCCGCTGTGCAAACTCGTCCGAGCACTCTGCTCCAAACTCACCGGCATGCTGCTCACTAGGACTCTGCCATCTTGCCTCTAGGGGGCGGGCGCGCCCGATAGACACGTCTTTATACTCTTAGGAAGAGTGTCAGCTGAACTGGAGATCAGCTGACATTTTAGCCTGCTCTGATTGGTTGCTGCTGGCGTGGAGACTTCTCTCCCAGGCAGTATATAAGGAAGTGCTTTTCAGTCACACTTCGTCTGTGTTTGCGATACCCTGTGTCAGCACTCAGACCTAGTCAGCCTTGTCTCTGATATTGTGTTATATATTGGTTTATCGCCAATATATACACATATTATTACTGTTTGATTTATCGTGTATGATTCTGTGCCTGTCTTGACTACTCCTCTGCTTCCTGATTTTGTACTTCGCCAGCCCTTACCGTTATCGACTATTGGCTTGATTTCCGACTATTCTCTTGTCTCACATTTCTGTACTGCTGCCGCCTGATCTGTTGCCGGACCTCATTTTGTCTGACCTTTCTCCCTTCCGTGGAACGTCTCCCACTGTAGGGTTCTATCAGAGGCTTGCCTCTTTGAGACGACCGCCACTAGCAAACCCTTGCTGCTAGAGGCCGAGACTCCTCCACTCCGTCCTTTGGAGGATCTCACACACAGGGTTCCCATTCAGAGGTAACCACACCTCAGAGGAATTACGGTGTGGTGGATATTTCCACAGACTTGAATTTACACTGTATATTATTATTGTTGTCTGCTGTTCCAGCTTGCTGGAGGTTGTATCTCTGTGCCCTATAGAGATACTCTATTGCACCCTCTTGCGTACGATTGTATTGTGTCACGCTATACTTGCATTATTGGTGATTCTGCAGATCACCATATAATCAGGTATAGCATCTGTACTATTGGTGATACTGCAGATCACCAATAATCAGAATAGCGGTGCTTGCTGACACCAATCGTTACATAAACACAGACCAGAAAGAAGTAAGATGGAGGAGGTGGTAAATCAGCTTCAGACCGTAAGGGCAGAAGTAGAACAGCTGAAGATTACTGTCACTGCACAGCAGGCTCGGATTACTCAGCTGACTGAGACTGTCCAGAGGCTGCAACCGCCACTTAACGTTCTACCTCCCCCGACTCCTAGTGAGCCTAAAATGAATATTCCTGAGAGATTTTCAGGCACTAGGGCAGATTTCCAGAACTTTCACCACAGAGTGTTATCTTATTTTCAGATGAGACCTGTGTCCTCGGGAACCGAGGCGCAGAAGGTTACTCTCATCAAGATCCTATTGCATGCCGACTCCCAGACCTGGGCTTACGACTTACCTGATGAGCATCCTGCTCTCTCTTCTGTCCACGAGTTTTTTAAGGCTATGGCGGTCATCTACGATGATCCAGATAGTGCCGCCACGGCCGAACGCAAACTCAAAAACCTTAAACAGGGACGCAGTACCGCAGAGGAGTATGCGTCAGAGTTAAGGAAGTGGGCAGTCTCCTCTAGATGGGAAAAATATGCACTCCTAGACAGATATCTAGATGGGTTGTCAGAGGCAGTTACTGATGTGATGATTAGCCACCCAGAACCCGAAGATCTAGATGAGGCTATAACACTATCTATTAAAATAGATAGACGTCTGAGGTACAATATAAAAGGCAAGTACCCTATGTACTCTAGGGCTTCAGGTGCTTGTAGTTCGGCAGCAGTGGAGACTGAAGAACCCATGCAGCTAGGTCACGGGCGCCTCACGTAGGCTGAAAGGTCAAGGAGTCGCAAAGAGGGTCTCTGCATGTACTGCGGGAAAAAGGGCCACATTGCACAAAACTGTGGTAGGAAGTCGGGAAACTCCTTAGCTTAGGTGTGGCTGGAGGTACCACCCTAAGCGGAGTAGTTTCACCTCCTAAACAAGAGAAAATATTATTGCCCTGCTCCTTAAACTGGGAAGGGCAGAACTTTCCTACCACAGCATTTGTGGACTCTGGGTTGACTGGTAACTTTTTAGATTTAAATTTTGCTTTAAGGTTGAATATCCCTGTACTTCTGGTAGAAAAACATTTGTATGTTACAGCAATCGACGACACCCCTTTGCAAGGAAAGTCCCCACTGTGCCAGACACCTCCTCTCTCGCTGCAAGTAGGAGCTCTGCACAAGGAGATCATCCATTTTTTTGTGTTAAAGATGTCTACCTCTACGGTAATATTAGGGTTACCTTGGTTACGGTTACATTCGCCTCAGTTTGATTGGGGGAATGGGCAGTTGACTACTTGGTCACCTTATTGTTCACAGCATTGTTTACAGAAGATAGCCATGTGTTCTACTAAGGTTGAAGTGGAAGGAGTACCTCCACAATATCAGGAATATTCTGATGTATTTTGTCCTAGAGCAGCAGATCAACTACCCCTGCATAGACCATTTGACTGCCCTATAGATTTGAAGCCAGGAACCATGCCTCCCAGGGGCCACCTATACAACCTCTGGTCCCTAGAAAAATTGGCCATGGATGAGTACATCCAAGAAAATTTACAGAAGGGTTTCATCCGCCCTTCGAGATCTCCTGCGGGGGCGGGATTCTTCTTTGTTCAGAAAAAAAGATGGAGGTTTGCGCCCCTGTATCGATTACAGGGGTCTAAATAAGATCACAATTAAGAATCGGTATCCACTACCGCTAATCGATGATTTATTTACACAGGTTTCCGAGGCTTCTGTTTTTACTAAGTTAGATTTGAGAGGAGCCTACAATTTGATCCGTATCAGGGAAGAAGATGAATGGAAGATGGCATTTAACACTCCCAAGGGGCATTACGAGTACTTGGTGATGCCCTTTGGGTTATGTAACGCTCCTGCAGTCTTCCAGGAGTTCGTTAACGAAATCTTCAGGGAGGTACTGGGTCACTTTGTAATAGTATATTTGGATAACATCCTAATATTTTCCAAAAATCTCACTGAACATCGCCAACATGTTAAGTATGTGTTGCAAAAACTTAGAGAAAATCAATTATTCTAGAAAAGTGTGTTTTTGAGGTAAAGGAGATTGCCTTTCTGGGATACGTTATCTCCACTACAGGGTTGTCCATGGATTCCAAGAAGGTCTCTGCTGTAAGGGAATGGCCACAACCATCTGGGCTTAAAGAACTACAGAGATTCTTGGGATTCGCAAACTACTACAGAAAGTTTATCAAGGGGTTCTCTTCTGTGGTGTCTCCACTTACTAACCTGACTAAGAAGGGGGCTGATGTCTCTCATTGGTCAAAAGAGGCATGTGCAGCATTTTCCTCTCTAAAAGAAGCTTTCTGTTCTGCTCCCATATTACGTCATGTAGATGTTGCTTATCCATTCTTAGTGAAAGTGGATGCCTCAGAGGTTGTAGTGGGAGCCGTATTGTCTCAGCGTTCAGGAATTCAGGACAAACTTCATCCCTGTGCTTTCTTTTCTAGAAAATTCTCTCCTGCCCAGAGAAATTATGATGTTGGGAACAGGGAATTGTTGGCCATTAAGCTTGCTTTTGAGGAATGGCGCCATTGGTTAGAGGGGGCAGAGCATGTAATAACTGTATACATGGATCATAAAAACCTACAGTACAGTGAAAAGGCTAAAAGACTCACCCCCAGACAGGCTAGATGAGCTCTCTTTTTCTCCCGTTTTAATTTCATAATTACATTTACACCAGGGAGTAAGAATGTCAAAGCAGACGCCCTTTCTGGTTGTTTTGAACCCGAAACTGCTCCAACCCCTTCCCCAGAAAGTATCTTGCCAAAAGAGATCATCCTGGCAGCCACTGAAATAGTTGAAGACCTTACCAGCCTTCTAAGTCCTTTCCAATTGGAAGTCCCAGAAGGGAAACCAGAAGGGGTTCTATATGTTCCTTGTGTCTTGCGCCCCAAGGTGTTGCAGTTGTTTCATGGACACAAGAATGCTGGACATCCTGGCATCACCAGAACCCAAGAGTTGTTGGGTAGGTCTGTCTGGTGGCCATCATTACAATCAGATTGCAGAGAATTTGTCAAGACCGACCTGTACCGTCTGTGCCAGGAGTAAACCCTCCCGACTAGCTCCAGTCGGAACTTTACAGTCTCTGCCCTCCCCTCAGGAGCCATGGACACACATTTCCATGGACTTTGTGGGAGAACTTCCAGTTTCCAATGGAAAGACGGTGATTTGGGTAGTCACTGACAGATTCAGTAAGATGGTTCACTTTGTGTCCCTTAGTGGTTTCCCCTCTGCTAAAAAATTTGCAGATCTTTTTATTCAAAATATATTTAAGTTACACGGTTTTCCGGAAAATATTGTCTCGGACAGAGGGGTCCAGTTTGTCTCCAGGTTCTGGCGGGCCATCTGTAAAGAGATGGGTATGTCGTTGTCTTTTTCATCAGGTTACCATCCGCAGACCAACGGTCAGACAGAAAGGATCAATCAGTCCTTGGAACAGTTCCTGAGATGTTATGTGGCGGACGCCCAACATCAGTGGGCGGACTTTCTACCATTTGCTGAATTCGCATATAACAATCTCAGGAATGAGTCCTCTGGTTATGCGCCTTTCCAGATAGTCAATGGGAAGTTCCCCAAATGCAGTGCTGGTCGTAATGGAAAAATCTACGGATCATTACGCGTAATTTTACGCTATTACGCATTACGCAATTACGGTTACGGCATAGGAAATTATCTACGGTTCATGACTGTAATTACGCGTTAACTTACGCAGTTACGCGTAAGGATACCGTAATGTAGGCGCTTACACTACGATGTTACACGTAGTGCCGTAATACCCATTAATGCGTATTTTTTGACGCATACGGACGATGTGTACGCAATAGCCATCAATGTGACAGCTATTGCGTACACATCATTCGTATGCGTCAAAACGTACGCTTATATACTGAAGTATACTGAAGGGTGGGAGAAGATACTATTGGTTGCTTAGGATGTTGACTGATTGGCTACTCTTAGAAAAGGGGAGTTTTTACGTTAGTAATTACGCGTAAAATTACGCGTAAGTCTATGTAAAATTACGCATACCTAGCAATTACGGTAGACAGTGTAATTACGATACCACTTAACTTCTTACGCGTAAATAATTACGCGTAAGACCGTAAGATACACATAGCGCTTACGCGTAAATTTACATTAAATTACGATGCGTAATTACGCTCATGCTTAATTTCGGCCCAGCACTGCCCAAATGTTCTCCCTTGCCAGTGACGGTCTCTCCGTTCCCTGTTCTGGAGGAGTGGCAGGAATATTTTTAGAGGATTTGGGCTAAGGTCAGAGAAAATCTAAAAAAGGCTTTTTGCATGCAGAAGAGGCAGGCAGATAAGAGAAGATCTGCGGAGTGGGAGTTTAACCCAGGGGACAAAGTTTGGGTATCAACTCGTCATATAGCTCTGAAACAGCCATCCGCGAAACTCGGGCCCAGGTATATTGGACCATACCCAATTTCCGAAAGGGTTAACCTTGTTACTTACAGAGTCAATTTACCGCATTCTCTAAGGGTGGGGAAAGCCTTTCATGTGTCGCTCCTGAAGCCGGCTGTTAAGATGGATTCCCCCCCTCCTCACCCCATCATGGTTGATGGTGAGCCCGAGTGGGAGGTCGAGGAGAGTTTGGACTCCAGACGAGTTCAGGGCTCAGTACAGTATTTGGTGCATTGGAGAGGATACGGTTTAGAGGAAAGATCTTGGGTCAAAGCAGGTGATTTACATGCAGATAACCTTAGGAAACGGTTTCATGAGCTTCATCCTGACAGGCCAGGTGGGACGTGTCCGGAGTCCACGCCTAGAGGGAGGGGTACTGTAATGAAAAATCCGCACTGCCAGATGGATTGCGGAAATATGGTCGTATCCAATCCGGCAAGCGGACTTTCCAACGCGGGATGCGAAAAAATTTGTCTGCATCCGCTGTGCAAACCCGTCCGAGCACTCTGCTCCAAACTCACCAGCATGCTGCTCACCAGGACTCTGCCATCTTGCCTCTAGGGGGCAGGCGCGCCCGACAGACACGCCTTTATACTCTTAGGAAGCGTGTCAGCTGACCTGGAGATCAGCTGACATTTTAGCCTGCTCTGATTGGTTGCTGTCTGGGGTGGAGACTTCTCTCCCAGGCAGTATATAAGGAAGTGCTTTTCAGTCACACTTCGTCTGTGTTTGCGATACCCTGTGTCAGCACTCAGACCTAGTCAGCCTTGTCTCTGATATTGTGTTATATATTGGTTTATCGCCAATATATATACACATATTATTACTGTTTGATTTATCGTGTATGATTCTGTGCCTGTCTTGACTACTCCTCTGCTTCCTGATTTTGTACTTCGCCAGCCCTTACCGTTATCGACTATTGGCTTGGTTTCCGACTATTCTCTTGTCTCACGTTTCTGTACTGCTGCCGCCTGATCTGTTGCCGGACCTCATTTTGTCTGACCTTTCTCCCTTCAGTGGAACGTCTCCCACTGTAGGGTTCTATCAGAGGCTTGCCTCTTTGAGACGACCGCCACTAGCAAACCTTTCCTGCTAGAGGCCGAGACTCCTCCACTCTGTCCTTTGGAGGATCTCACACACAGGGTTCCCATTCAGAGGTAACCACACCTCAGAGGAATTACGGTGTGGTGGATATTTCCACAGACTTGAATTTACACTGTATATTATTATTGTTGTCTGCTGTTCCAGCTTGCTGGAGGTTGTATCTCTGTGCCCTATAGAGATACTCTATTGCACCCTCTTGCGTACGATTGTATCGTGTCACGCTATACTTGCATTATTAGTGATTCTGCAGATCACCATATAATCAGGTATAGCATCTGTATTATTGGTGATACTGCAGATCACCAATAATCAGAATAGCGGTGCTTGCTGATACTAATCGTTACACATCTATGTTAAAAACCTAGTATGTATGCAGCCTTCCCAATGCTTCGCCTAGGAGATCCAAAATGTTAAATTATCTCGGACAATCACATTGATCTCCTCTTTTACCCCTCCCCCTGTAAGCTGCTGTCATCCCTCCTCCCCCTCCAAGGCAACAGAGTGTGCAAGGCTACAGCCACACAATACATCTGTACAGCACTCAACCCAAACTGATGCCCAAGGGATTGAGTCCTGATCCTTGCGGGCGACATTCTTTGTGCCTGCGTCGGCCCCTCAATGGTTGAGAAAAAAGGACCAAATATCTCCCAACAATTACAGTATCAGCATTTTACTAATAAAGGATCATAATAAGAATCTCTTTTCAAGTTATGTGGAACATAAACAGGAAGACAAAATTCCCTTTCCTCCATCTACATTCCTGAAGGAAACGTAAAACACGTAACTCAGCAATTTGTTTTTAACAAATTAACGATTGGAAAAAAAATCCCATTAACACTGTAAATTATTCCTGCTGATCTTGTTTAAAATAGTTACTACAACCTTTAATTATCATGAAACTGTTGCTACTGACTGGTGAGAATTGCATGGAGGGTGTTAGAGGTCAAGTGCTGTAAAAACAGCGCAAGAGATTTGGGCGCAGCCAGCGCCACCATAGGTTGTAATAGGAATTACGGCTCAGTGAGTAATTTGGGCGCCGTCGAAAGATGGAGCACAAATTATTACAAAAAGTCTGTAATTCGTCCGCCACCAATAGCTGGAAGCCAAATTAAATCTTTCCCCCATTATCCATGGCGACCTGGAGGGGGAATAGTAATGAATGCCTCCAGGGCTTGTGCAGGAGCAGGGTATGCTGTTTATCAGCTTTACCTTGCGCCCAAATCTCCCGGTGGCTGAAAAATAGGTATGCAATGGCGGTGACTGAAAACATTTTCTTTGAAGGAGGGATCACACTTGCATCTGCAGGAATTGCTGATGATTCCCCGCACCCTGTTGCAGCGTATTTCAGCTTTTTGGAGTGCGTTTTATCGCACTGATTTTTTACAGTAGCCATTGATTTCAATAAAAAAAAATGGGAAAGTAGTGCAGGCTGTCTTTTTTTTTTTTTTTAACACTAATCGGAATCGCATATGCCCTAGGGAAAACGCAATGGCACCATAGACTACTGTTACAGACGATTCGGCTTGTGTTTATTAAATGTTGCGAAAACACTGTGAGTACTAGGGATGGTCAATCAGATAAAAATGATTTATAATTGATGCATTATGCAAATTTTGCATGTTACATAATTATTGTAAAAATTAAGCACTTTTTTCATTACGTTATTTTCACTGGAGTTTCTCTTTAAAGGGAACCAGAGATGAACGATTCACACAAAATAAACATATCAGTTGATAGCTTGTAAAGAATAAATGCTCTACCTGATAATTTTGCCCCTCTGGTGTGCCTTTTTGAGTGCTTTTTGTCCATTATTGCTCCAGGAAAAATCCAACATGGCCGCCGGCTCATACCTGTTCTGCTTCCAAGTTATGAGGTGTTCTGGATGTGCTGTCTAGCCTCTGAGACTTTAGACAAGCAGGGCTGCTGCAGCCTTTCATCTGTGTGCTTTCAACTATTATTCTGGTATGCTGTGTGGCTGCCTGTAGGAAGTGTCTCTCATAGGAATGAAACTGCAGTCATCATCAGTATCTACAGTATGCAGACAGAGTGCACACAGAGCACACAGGGATCATATTGCAGCCACAGAGCTTCTCTCTCAGCAGGAGCAGCCCCTCCCATGTCATCACAGCTCTCAGTATGCAAAGCAGGAAATCTAAGCCAGGAGGGGGAAGGCTTGGGCTTGAAAAAACTCCACAGAAGAGTGACTCAGCTATAATGATTCCAGGTCAAACCTCGACTGAATAGTCGGTGGATTCTTATCACAGTTGATAACAGATTAGACTGAAAAGAATAAAACTAAAAGCAGGGTAGGTGTTTACTGTCATGTTCCCACTGATAAATGTAATAAAATACATGAGGGTGCTTCATCTCTGGTTCTCTTTAAATACTATTTCCCCTCTGAGTTGTTGCAACTCGGAGGGATATGTAATTCAGAGTCCGGCAATGGCCCTAATCCTGAAGTACCCTTATTTGCCCACTCACTATAGCATTGCTGCTGTAGCAGCATCTAGCCGAGCACCAGCATAAACCTGCTTCATTGTGGGAACCCTCACTGTCTTCCCACTACAATCTTCGCTGGTCAGCCCAGTGAATACACCCTCAGTCTCAATCTACTGCACATGCACGTCCCTGCCGTGTGTGGCCCCCTGACGCTCTACCATAGCAGGGAGTACAACACCAGTACAGCACTGGCACAACAACTCCCAGCCACAAGGCATGACGAGGGTTCATGCACGGTCTGGCTGCGTATTTAAGACTGAGCGCAGCTACGCAATTTTACCAGGCCAGCACTCGAAGGATAGTAGTGGGCCGGGCAGACAGCAAGAGGGGCCATGGCCTGAAGGGGGCTGGAAGAAGCCCCAGGTGAGTATCAATGCATGTATTTGAATTATCTCACGTTTCCTTTATGATCTTAAGAAAATCGTGTCGGTCTGAGTTCGTATTTATCATTAAGTACATGAATTATTATGATCAAGCGCTTTGAGTCCTATGTGAGAAAAGCGCTATAGAAATGTTATTGTATTGTATTATTGTATCATAAATAGTTTGTCAATAGGATAGTATTTGCATCTTGTTTTATAATGACTGTTTCACGCAAACGATTCTGCGAAAATCTCTCCAACCCATCCATATTCTCATGAAACTGCCCGCGACTATTTCGCTCATCCCTAGCCTCGCAATTCTGAACAAAATACATGGAATTTTCAGATGCATTCCTGTACAGAATTATTCCCTTCCTACCCCCACTCACATATTCCCACCGGTATCTGTAGCCTTAAGTGTCCGCTTTCAATGATACAGCCCAAAATGGTAATTAGAAAGTAATTATAAAGGTCTGATTATAATTAGCAGCCTCGAAAAAGCACTGGACCGAATTGTTTTTCATGATTAGCGCTATTGAAAGATCAGCCTAAGCATTTCCTTCCTCTTTTCCTCGCTGAATCTTCGCAATTCTCTAAGCAACAGCGCACCATGCTCAGACAGTGGCTATTAATTCATGGAAAGGGCGGTATAAAATGTCACAGCTAAATGCCAGACTCATTTCTAAAACGTGTTACAATAGCACAATATATAGGCTGGATTTTAAGCAAGCTTTTTCAACTGGTCACAAGATATATGCTTATATAGTTTACAGGGGGGTAGGTAGTAATGGGTGTTTTTACCTTCTGGGGTAGACGCAGTGCCAGGCAAGTCTGGAGACTATCCATTTTGCCACTCCAGGTGAGAAAACCTGTGCCCCCCCCCCCCATGAAAACAATCGTAATGCAGCAGCATTTCACCAGAAAATAGTCGGAATGCGGCAGAGTTTCACCATAAAATACACGTATTGTGGAAGTGTTTCACCAGAAAATAATGGTAATGCAGCAGCAGTTTCACCAGAAAATAATTGTAATACGGCAGCATTTCACCAGAAAATAACCATAATGCGGCAACATTTCACCAGAAAATATCATAATGCGGCAATGTTTTACCAGAAAATAATCGTAATGCGGCAATGTTTCACCAAAAAATCATCGTAATGCAGCAGCGTTTCACCAGAAAATAATCATAATGTGGCAATGTTTCACCAGAAAATAATCGTAATGCAGCAGCGTTTCACCAGAAATTACACTTATTGCAGCAGCGTTTCACCAGAAATTACACTTATTGCAGCAGCGTTTCACTAGAAAAATACATGTAAATGCTGTAGCATTTCACCAGAAAATACACAATGCGGGCTGCGTTTCGCTTCACCAGAAAACAACACACAAGCAGGGCTCCACTTTCATGGGGCACAAAGATAAACAGGAGGAGGAACAAAGGGGGACGGAAGCAGGCACAAGGGTCAAAAGAAGTCACAAAGGAGGACAGAAGGGGGCACAAGGGGACAGAAGAAGGAACAAAGAGGGGGCAGAAGGAGGCACAATGGGGGACAGATTGAGGCACAAAGGGAGACAAAAGGAGGCGCAGGAGGAAAGAAGGAGGGACAGGGGGACTGAAGGAGGCGCACAGGGGACAGTAGGAGGCACAATGGGGGGCAGAAAAAAGCACAAGGGGGGGGGCAGAAACAAGCACAAAGGGGGGCAGAAGGTGGCACAGGGAGACAGTATGAGGCACAAAGGGGAACAGAAGAATGCACAAAGGGGGACAGAAGAAGGCACAAGACGGAGACTGAAGAAGGCAGAGGCGGATGTAAGGAGGCACAGGGAGACAGAAGGAGGCAGAGGGGGACAGATAGAGCCACAGGGAGACAGAAGAAGGCACAAAGGGGCACAGAAGGAGACATAAGGGGGACAGAGGTGGCACATGGGGACTGAAGAGGCACATGGAGACAGAATGAGGCACAAAGGGAGACAGACGGAGGCACAGGAGGACAGAGGGAAGTAGAGTGGAACTGAAGGAGGAACGGGGGCCGAGGTAGCACAAGGGGACAAAGAAAGGCACAAGGGGACATAAGGAGGCACAGGGGGACAGAAGGAGGCACAAAGGGGCACAGATGAAGGCAGAGGTGGCACAGGGCAACTGGGCAGAAGGGAGACAGGAGGCATAAAGAGAGACAGAAGGACAAACAGGGAGTCAAACATGGGCTGAAGCACAATGGGCTGAAGGAGGGATAAAAGGAGGCACAAAGGGGAAAAAAGGGATGCACAAGGCACAGAAGGACACAGTGGCAGCTGCCTGCAACTTATTCTAGGCAGATGCAGCAGAAGCAAGTAATAGACCGCCCATGGTGGTGGGGCTTAGTCAGAGTGGGGCTTCATTCAGAGGGCGAGGCTTAATCCAGCAACATGGCGCCCCCAGGACCAATGGCACTCCAGGCAATGGCCGGTACTGCCTATGCCTAAAAGCAACCCTGGAGACAAGCTTTGTATGTCACCAACCAGTGCTCTTTTTATGCTGTACATGTTATTTAAAGGCATTTTTATAGAAACAAAAACAGTTGAGAAAACATGAACAAAAATTCTGACACTAGCTGGGTAACACTTACGGGAATATCCAAGCTGCAAAAAAAATTACATTTACTTACCCGGGTAAGTAAGTGTCATTTTTTTTGCAGCTTGGATATTCCTGTAAGTGTTAGCTTCCTCCAGCCCCTAGCAGCTGCTATGTCCCCACTGCAGCTCCGCTCTCAGCCGCTGGCTCCCGGTCCCCTGCGGAGCAGCGGCTGACCTCGCCTGGCTGTCCTCTACTGCGCCTGCGCTGCTGTCAATCACTCGCACAGTTCTGAGCCTACACGGTACACTCCACACCCCGTGCAAGTGAATGACACCGCAGGCGCAGTAGACCTATGCATCGTCGGGGACTGGGAGCCAGTGGCTGAGAGCGGAGCTGCGGTGAGGGACATAGCTGCTGCTAATGGCTGGAGGAAGTTCCTGGTAAGTAGATTTTGTAGCTCGAACATTCCCTTTAAAGATGAGAATACTTTCTACTGGGAGCAAACATACCGTTTATCCCAAATCAAAAATACAAGCAAGTCTATTTAACTTTAACTACAGTATAATCTTGTCTTTTCTGCCACCATTTGTAGCAGAAGGATGTGAATGTTACTGTGCAGCGCTGATGAGCACAGCATGGGAGCTAGCATGAGCCTGTGATCCTAACCAAGGGCAACAAGTAGGGTACCAACCAAGGTGTATTACTCTGGTGTGCGATTTCCTTCTCCCTTCCCCCCGGCAGAGATCGGCAGCTGAAGAAGCCTGGCTGGGTTTCTCACCCCTCCTGGTTCCTGCAACTGTCTTCTCTCACTTATAATAAGGGCGGGCTCTTATGTCGGTATGTGCTGGGACCTGGCCACTGGCGTAACAATAGGCCCTGCAGCCCCTGCTCCCACGGGGGGGTCCGGGCCCCCCTGCCTGGGGCCCGCTCGGGCCGTTTTGTGGGGGCTGGAGGGGTGGCAGCATGAGGTGAAAGCCTTGGCCACAGTCGGCGGGGAGAGGGGAAGTTCTCCCTCTCTCCCTCACCTCGGGGCTCTCCTCTCTGCGCTCCCCTCCAGCTAGTTACAGTGTGGGCAGCGGCGGGCAGATACATACCTTCTTCCGTGCGTTCCACCGCATATTCCTCGCTCTAGCGGCTGACATCACTTCCGGAAGTGACGTCAGTCGCTAGAGCGAGGAGTATGCGGTGGAACACACGGAAGAAGGTATGTATCTGCCCGCCGCTGCCCGCTACCCACACTGTAACTAGCTGGAGGGGAGCGCAGAGGGAAGAGTCCCGAGGTGAGGGATAGGGGGGAACTTCCCCTCTCCCCGCCGACTGTGGCCAAGGCTTTCTCCTCATGCTGCCACCCCTCCAGCCCCCACAAAACGGCCACGAGCGGGCCCCAGGGAGGGGGGGGCCCACTCTGCAGGGGGGCCCGGTGGGGCCTAGTTACGCCCCTGGACCCGGCCTGATGAAGTTATCAAGCCGAAATCCTATTAATACATAAAAGAAAACAAAAATGGCCAGGCTTTTAATCAGAAAAGCCTGCAGACTTTTCTGTTTTATTAAAAGATACCCGAGGTGACATATGACATGATGACGAGATAGACATGTGTATGTACAATGCCTAGCACACAAATAACTGTGCTGTGTTCCTTTTCGCCTTTCTCTGCCTGAAAGTGTTAAACATCAGGTATGTAAGTGGCAGTTCCTGTCTGAGTCAGGACTGGGTCAGACTACAGTGTGAACCTCACTGATAAGCAATTACTATAAAACTATAAAACACTTTCCTAGCAGAAAATGGCTTCTGATAGCAGGAAAGAGATAAAAATTGCCAATATATCATAGATTTTAGCTCTGGCATACTTCAATGAATGTGTCATTGAGAAAAAAACAATAAAACAGTAAAAACTTAAAAAGTAGATTTAAATATAAAATAAAACCATGGAATATCTTAAAAAGTCCTTTTTAGGAGAAGGAGGATAGATACAATTGTTTATTGCATTCGTTTATTTTCACCTCGGGTGTCCTTTAATGGAGATACAGTATATTACTGCAACACAACAGTTTCGCCTCTGTTCGTATACTATTACCAGTCAAACAACCGGTGAAAATGTTCAATTGTAATATTTCATACGTTCATAAAAAAGAAAGTTAAATATATTTTTTAAACAATAAAATAAATCAAACACATATGCTAAGGAACAATCGAATGCATTCCATAATAAAGGTCCTGTCCTCTAACTACTGCTGTTCAAACATAAATGTTAATCAAATCTCATTCAATTCAACTCATTGTGTAGAAATATCGCTTCTCAAAAAGGTCTGTCCAATCACAGGGCCGCATATATTTCAAAATTAGCGGAAAATGCCAGGGGCGTAGCTATGGAGCTATGGCCCCTCGTGCGAGTTTTACATGGGCCCCCCCATGCAATCTATATGTAACACTTGATACAGCGCAACAAAACCTGCCAAGGTCATCCACAGTATTAGAGGTGCAAGAAGGGGATGGGGAGCCGTTTGCTAATGATTACTACTATTCAAAGCATCTATAGAAGTGATTATTACCACCACAGGACCAATAAATAGCTAATACTGTGGTTGAGGACGAGCCCCATCGGGCCCCTCTAGCCCAAGGGCCCCGATGCGGTCGCTACCTCTGCAAACCTTATTGCTACGCCACTAGAAAATGCACACAATATGGTCACTGGTCATTAAAGTACACCTTTGAGATTATAAACTTAAAAAATCAGATATTTATCTCAGGAAGTTCTCCTGTTCTCCTCAGCCAGCCCAATCCTGTGCTCCTGCGCAGGTGCAATACCCGCTTCCTGTGGAAACAGCCAAGCACAATTGGATCTGCTTTACTGCCCAGGCAACTTGCGCCTGCACAGTACAGCTGACCCATTTGGGCTCGGCTATTTCCACTGGAGCCAGAGAGGAAGCTGGGACTGCACCTGTGCGATACCCCCGCCAAGCAGACTATCGGGAGTCCCAGCACTGGATCTCCCCTGCTGAGGAGGGAAAGCCTCTTTAAGATGCAAATGCTTCCCCCACCTGGGGAAAGTACCCCCTAGAGGAGCTTTTCTTCTCTTCAGGTACCCTTTAAATTACTGATTCTAATTATATTCTATTGCTATTTCCTAGAACTGCGACTCTTGAAGACCTATCGTATACTGTATATGCACGTACATAAGCCAATGCACTACAATGTAAGCCCCCCCCCCCCATGCAGAGCACGCATTGGATCATGGCAGTGGGTGCAGAGTGCGTATTGGAGCATGCTGCAGAATGTATAGCTACCTTCCCTCGCTCCAGCTCCAGTCCCTGCATCACCCTGGCAGCTTCTGAACTAACCCCCAGAGCTCCAAACTTACTGTCATGTGACTGCAGTGAGCCTGGAGCTCTAGTGAGCAGTTCAGAAGCTGCTGGGGAGATGCATGGATGCAAGCGAGAGCAAGGACAGGTAGCTATGCATGCTACAGCATGCTCTAACAATACTCTGCATTATTATTATAATTATTATTTAGTATTTATATAGCGCCGACATCTTCTGCAGCGCTGTACAGAGTATATATAGTCTTGTCACTAACTGTCCCTCAAAGGAGCTCACAATCTAGTCCCTACTATAGTCATATGTCTATGTATGTGTTGTGTAGTGCATGTATATTTTAGTCTAGGGCTAATTTTACGGGGAAGCCAATTAACTTCTCTGTATGTTTTTGGTATGTGGGAGGAAACCGGAGTACACGGAGGAAACCCACACAGACACAGGGAGAACATACAAACTCCTTGCAGATGTTGATCTGGCTGGGATTTGAACCGGGGACCCAGTGATGCAAGGCGAGAGCGCTAACCACTACGCCACCGTGCTGCCCAAACAGGGCCACGCTGTATGTCACCCGTGGATAAGTTGACCATCCCCCACTTTACACCTCGGGATGGTCTTGCCAAGGAGAACTCACATAGAAGCATGTGATCAGTTTGATCAGCTTATAGTTTGTAAGGTTTCGATTTGTTGTCATGACTTCCTAGTTTAACGTATGATCATGACCAGCAAATCAGAGCCTTACAATTCTATCAGCTGATCTAACTCATCATATGCTTATAATCTACAGGAGTTTTCCTAGGAAGAGCCATCCCTATCTACACCCAACATTTGGGTGTCCAAAAGTCAATTTATCTACAGTGATCTATGGTATTAATTTTAATATGCGTAGCGCTACATAGAACATTTAATGACCGAGGTCTTGGTACTCACCGGGAAGTAGAGAAGAAGCGAACCAAACAAAATGGCTTCCAGAAGGATGAGCCCAGATGCTCTGACACTCTGAAAGAAAAAGAGGAAAAAATGAATGGTTATATTCAAGAGGAACTGCACTGAGAAGAATGTAATAAATAAAGTTGATACTTTTTTTTTTACAATATTACTTTATACATTATTTAGTCAGTGTTTGCTCATTGTAAAATCTTTCCTGATTGTTGCCATTTTGATTTAAGAGGTGGGATTACCGGCCTGATGCTGCTTTCTAGTCGTATCTTGTGAGTTATAGCAGATCTCTGATGGAGGATACACTGCACACAGACACCATACTTTGTCTTTTCTCAGGAAGACACTCTATTCTATTTTCTTTTTTTTTCTTTTCTCTGCTCTCTGAGAAAACTTTATTTAACACTTGCTGGTTAACAAACAGGACTCTAGACCAGTGGACAAGCTGTATAAGGGCATATAAATCATCACATATCCTAACACTTACTCTTTCCTCTCCCTGATTTGCATCCTGAAATTTAACACAAGTGGTGACATCAAGGCTATATAATGTACCGTTGTACAGCAATATATATAAGAGAGTACAGTTCCCCATAGTAAAAAGGGTACAGTGCACGATAGTAAAGCGAATACAACACCCCATAGTAACTCTTTTTATTATAGGGTACTGTACTGCCTTTACTTTGGCGCACTGTGGCTTTCTTGCAGGGACTATAACTCTTTACTGCAGGGTCCTGTACCTCTCTTTACTACCGGTACTGGACACTATACTGTCTTTACCATGGAGCACTGTGCATTCTTTACTAATGGGTACTGGTAAGATGTCAACATTTTCACAGTCAGTTTTGCCAAATTAGATGCAAAATCGTCTTTAATTTTGCCCGATGTTAATGAAAATGTTGAATGGTAGAAATAAGATTTTCCAGGTGGTGATGAAGGCAAGTGCACACATAATGTATGCATGTTATAAAGAATTCTATAGGAACACAATTATTTCTGCATGAATTTCACATTACAATATTCCATTAGCGACCCTTCCTCAAAAGGGTCAAAGACTCCAAATAAACAGCATAAGGGAACGGCACCGACGCTACAGACCTGAGCAGAAATAGAGATTGATCACTCTATAACAATGCATCCTTCAAAAAAATATTACATATACAATTGCTGCTGCCTTAAAGGTCACACTGTGCGGAAGGCAATGAAAATATCCTTCATCCTACGGAATTTAATATAAAGCAGGGTTTAATCAGAAACACACTTTGATCGCAGTACTGGTGACGTGGGAGTAAACGAGATCTAGAGCTGTCTTCATTTTTCTCTGCTGAAGAAAATGACTTGTGCAGAATGTTAAAAGAACCAGTCACAAAAAGTCCAAGCATTATCCTTAAATTAATAACATATATACTTGCACATAGGCCCATCTATGGATAAGTCCATCTTAATGACTTAAAGAAATTCTGAGGTAACGTAAAAGAATAAAGGCTTACTTACCTGGGTCTTCTTCCAGCCCCCACAAGTCTTTTTTGGTCCTTTGCAGCAGTTCCAACCTCCTCCCGGGTCCCGCTGTCAGCCTCCCAAGGATTGGCTACCTAAAGGGGTCAGCATCTTCTGCGTAAGCACGTCGCACGTCTGCACATTTGTAGTAGCACTACGTGTACGTGGAATGCTTCTGGTAGTTGGAGCATGATCTCAAGAGGTGCGCCCGTGCATGTGCAGAAGCCACCGACCAACTACAGGACTAACAGCGGGACCCAGGAGAAGACTGGAGCTGCAACAAGGGACACACAGACTTCTAGGGGCTGGAAGAAGCCCCAGGTAAGCAAAGCATAATACCCTTGTATCACTTTAGATAACCTTTAAAAACTAGGGGAAAAAAGTGTGACCCATGGATAAGCCCACCACATGATGCCCCTTTTGATCCTCACTTATGTCTAAGCCAACTCCCAACTTTCAGCCCATATTTTTGGTATAAAAATGTCAGCATATTTGCACGTATATGCAGTATAATTGTGCAGGTTTATTTCTTAAACTGAACCTTGAAGTGAAAATCAACTTATGAGATGATTACTTGTATGTGTTGAACAGATGATATGTAGCAATATATATGTAGATATAGCAATATAGAAAAGGGCCTCATATTTTTCTTTTCGGTTTCATAGCTTAATTTTGAAGGTTGCATCTGACTGTCACAGCTACTGTTTAGAATCCACACAGAAGCAATGACCCTTTAAACTTTCTTGCAGTAAAACCTTATTATCCCCCCTCTCACGGACTTATAGTTTGGATTTGCTTTTGAGGAAACCAGACTGCATTCCACAAACTGTTGGACAAGCTCTTTTACATAGATATCAACTCAGGTTTTGAACTCTTGCTGCACTAAAAGACAGAAAGGGGCATCAGATTATTTCTTAGTAGGGCTAGTACTATATGTGTTGATGTTTATCTCATCATGTCACAGGTCACTTCTGGCACGCTTTAAAGTATCGCAAGCCACAAAAATTAGATGATACACCTTTCAACAAACGAACTGAGCCAATGAGGAGTTCACCAGCCAGGACAGGTGAGTCGTTAAACTGCTGAAAACTATGTAGAGTCCAAGGGACCACAATCAAAATTGAAAGGGGGTGACAGTAGGGGGGAGGGGGGCATAGCCTGCATAGGGGCATTGGGGGTGTGGTCTTTCAGGGGGCCCCCCAGAGCTAGAACCTGCCCTGAGTGTCAGTGAAGCTATGATCACAGACCAATTTGCAGCAGTTATCTTTAGATGAAGATGCTTCTAGTGTAATCCAGTGTAATTGTAAACACCTAGGTCACACTAGCGGCAAGTCATAGCGCAAAGGCTTGCATATGCATTGCAGCCAGCTACAAGCTGCTGCTACAAACTGGGGATAGTGTAAAGGCTCATACCCACCATCAGCCTAGCAGCAACTTTTTGAGTCTTGTGACCTCGTGAGGTTGGTACGAGTGCACGATTAGGCAAACGATGCATTGTGACATGTGGCGACAACGACTGTCATGGCTGATCGGAACTTTAAGATCCCCGATGACTCCCACGCAAAGTGCCATGATCGTTTGAATTCTCGTTCGCGTCGTCAGGTGTTCCCGCAGACAGGAAGATGGATGGCGTCACTGTGAGGTTCAGACATCCATCGTCAGGTGAGTATTGAGCTTAACACCGCCCTACCAATTGCGTTGTGTTATCCTGCAGAGTACACAGATAACTTTAACCTATATAGGGCTTGATTCACAAAGCGGTGCTAACTGTTAGCACACCTGTGAAAACCCCCTTAGCACGTCTAAAAAAGCTTTTCGCGCATAAAACTTTACGCACGCAAAACTTTATGCGCGTAAAACTTTACGCGCGTACTGCACAGAGCGCAGGGCGCTCCGTGCGAAGTGCCCATTAAAGCCTATGGGACTTAGCGCGCGTAAAACTTTGCGCGCGTAAAACTTTGTGCGCGCAAAGTTAGCGCGCGATCTGATTGAGAAATCTGGTGCTAACCTACTTAGCACCCTTTAGACGTGCTAAGTAGGTTAGCACCGCTTTGTGAAACAAGCCCATAGACACTTATTATTTTTCATCTTCAATATTATTTCTTAATGGTATAAGTTAAATACATCCAATCACTGCTGACACACAGAAATGGCAGAAATAGATGAAGCACCTACAGCAAAAATATACATTTCCAGCCAATACAGAGCCTATAGTCCTCAGGGATCATCATCATCCATCTTATTAATCTAATGTTGTTTTAAGCCTTCTTTGTCTAATCAGCAGGGAGTCATACAAATTCAATAATGTTTACAATATTTCCTTCCTGCACACCATATTTCACAAATAATACATTTCCCTCCGGTCTGTTTTCTCTCTGCCATATCTCGTGTTTAAAATTAGTTTCAGAGCAGTTACAGGAATACGGAGGCCAACACTTCTTCCAGTCACTCCAATAAGCTCCAGTTATAACTGCTACTACTGTGTTATAAACATTCAATGTAATTAAAAAAAAAACGAATTTGCAAAAAACAAAAACAAAAACTATTTTTGTTGCAAAATGGAAAAGGAAAAATACCTGTTGCATTAATCAGGGCCAAACCAAGATAAGGGGAAGGGGGGCTCAGTCTCAGGGTGCAGTTACAAGAGAGGTTGTGTGGCGCAACTCAACCAGCCATTATACTCTATGGAGGACCAAAGAGAGCACAAACAGACCAAACCAGAGCAGACACCATCAGCTTTGATCAAGGCAAGGCAGGAGCAGACTGGCCAAGTGTCACGTTTCCGCTGTGGCACTAACGATTTGCAGCCTCTATCACGGCATCACGGGGCACTGGTCAAATGTCCCAACCTCTTCACAGAGCAGGAGAGTTTGCAGATAACTGTTTTCCTGCCCAGAGTCTTTGCAGAGAACACTAAAATACATGCATCACCAGGGGCGGACTGACAACTCATGGGGCCCCCGGGCAATAGGAGATTATGGGGCCCCCATACCAGTGTTTCCCACCTTTCACGTTATATTTTTACAGACTAAGATATAATCATTTATTGACAACAGTAAATATGTTATATTGAGATATTGTACACTGACAAAAATCCCTGCGCGCGGTGCGCCAAAAAATGGGTGTGGTCACGCAACAGAATGTGGGCGTGGTCATGGGTGGGGCAAAATATACATGACCTTAGCAGTGGTGTAAAAGGTCTGCCGGGGAAGTCTGAACTCTGCCATAGTGTTTTCCCCCAAAATACATGTAATCTGACAGCATTTCACCAAAAATCCATGCAATTTGGCAGAGGTTCCTCCAAAATACAGATAATATGGCAGTCGTTCCCCCAAAATAGACGTTATCTGGCAGCAGTGGTTCCCCCAAATACACATAATTTGGCAGCGGATCACCAAAAATACATGTAGCAGCAGTGGTTCCCCCAAAATACACAGAATCTGGAAGCAGCAGTTCCCCCATTATACACAATCTGGCAGCGGTTCCAGAAAAATACACATAATCTGGCAGCTGTTTCTCAAAATACACTTAATCTGGCAGCAGCAGTTCTCCAAAAATAGTTAATCTGGCAGCAGTTCCCCCAAAATAGGTGCCCCCAGTATAGGTAACCAGGTCAAAAGGTATCCCCAGTGGAAGTATCCAGGTCTATAGGTTTTCCCAGTGCAGGTATCCAGGTCTATAGGTGTCCCCAGTATAAGTAGCCTAATCTACAGGTGTCCCCAGAATAGATAACCAGGTCTATAGATGTCCCCATTTGAGATAGCCAGGTCTATAGATGGCCCCAGTTAAGATAGCCAGGTCTATAGGTGTCTCCTGTATAGATAGCCAGGTCTTTAGGTGTCCCCAGTATATGTAGCCAGGTGTATAGGTGTCCCCAGTATAGCCAGGTCTATAGGTGCCCCCAGTATATGCAGCCAGGTGTATAGGTGCCCCCAGTATATGCAGCCAGGTGTATAGGTGCCCCCAGTATATGCAGTCAGATGTATAGGTCTCCCCAGTATAGCCAGGTGTATAGGTCTCCCCAGTATAGCCAGGTGTATAGGTCTCCCCAGTATAGCCAGGTGTATAGGTCTCCCCAGTATATGCAGCCAGGTGTATAGGTGTCCCCAGTATAGCCAGGTTTATAGGTGCCCCAGTATATGTAGCTAGGTCTATAAGCGCCCCCAGTATATGTAGTCAGGTGTATAAGTGCCCTCAGTATATGCAGCCAGGTGTATAGGTCTCCCAGTATATGCAGCCAGGTGTATAGGACTCCCCAGTATAGCCAGGTCTGTAAGTGCCCCCAGTATATGCAGCCAGGTGTATAGGTCTCCCCAGTGTATGCAGCCAGGTGTATAGGTCTCCCCAGTATAGCCAGGTCTGTAAGTGCCCCCAGTATATGTAGCCAGGTGTATCGGTCTCCCCAGTATAGCCAGGTGTATAGGTCTCCCCAGTATATGCAGCCAGGTGTATAGGTGTCCCCAGTATAGCCAGGTTTATAGGTGCCCCCAGTATATGTAGCTAGGTCTATAAGTGCCCCCAGTATATGTAGTCAGGTGTATAAGTGCCCCCAGTATATGCAGCCAGGTGTATAGGTCTCCTCAGTATATGCAGCCAGATGTATAGGTCTCCCCAGTATAGCCAGGTCTATAGGTGCCCTCAGTATATGTAGCTAGGTCTATAAGTGCCCCCAGTATAAGCAGCCAGGCTTGTAGGTGTCTCCAGGAGGGGAGACAGCCAGTGAAGGAGGGCGATGGGCATAGCAGCGGAGAAGGGGGGAAGTTCCCCCCCCTTCTCTCACCTTGGGGCCCCCCTTCCTGGCTCTCCCCTCCGTAATCTGTAATGTGTCGGACAGCTGGAAGCGGCTGACAGCAGGCGGAGACTTACCGCTGTTCAGCCACCGGAGGCATCGCTGATCTGTGTGCAGCTAGTCTGGGCTTCTCAAGCCCACACTAGCTGCACACAGATCAGCGATCCCTCCGGTGGCTGAACAGCGTCTCCGCCCGCTGTCAGCCGCTTCCAGCTGTCCGACACATTACAGATTACGAAGGGGAGAGCCAGGAAGGGGGGCCCCAAGGTGAGAGAAAGGGGGGGGAACTTCCCCCCTTCTCCGCTGCTATGCCCATTGCCCTCCTTCACTGGCTGTCTCCCCTCCTGCTCAGGGTTCTCTGGCGGGTGGCGGGCCCCCCCCCTGACCACGGGCCCTCGGTCCGTGCCCGAGTGCCCTAATGGTCAGTCCGCCCCTGTGCATCACATCACACTCTGCAGCTTTGCCTCACGCTGAACTTCATCAGCAGCACAATGGCATAAAACTCCAGGCTCAGCGAGGAATTTATTTAAGTTGAGAGAGAGTGAGACAGGGATCTCTACTCTGGCTACCCTGGTTACAGAGCATTTGAATAGTGAGGTGGATATCTTATCTTTCAATATGCTTGTGAAGCTAGAAATCCTGTACGTATCAATCATATTGGTTGCATTCCTCTGTGCTATTGCTTTTATTAATAACCCATATTGAGGCACAAGATCCTTAATTAGGAATAGTTGTGTGATTTTATGCATTTACAGTCCTGGGACTAGAGTTATGCACTTGTAGGCACTGTGTTAACATTTCTGATATGTGAAGTTTTTTGCCAGAAATAAAGAATTTAATATTTTGCACATTTCAGTCTTTATTTTCTTATTTAATATATTAATAACTCATCAGGTAGAGCTGTTTACTCTAATTTATATCCTTTATCACATATGTGTGCTGTGATTATTTTTGAAATAGCTTGCCTACCATCGCTCCATGCGCCAATCTCTGCATAGGATGGAGGGGGAAACTGTATAAGGGAGGGGTGTGGTCTTGAAAAATTGAGGCCTGGTCAAAGGTGTGGCAGGGGCATGTCTTACACCTCGATTCATCATTATCTTTGAGATAACTTTTTCCAGTTTGTTAAATTACCGAATTCGAAGTTTAGCGATTTCTAGTTGTATTCATCAAGGTTTTTCCTCATTCGGTGTGAATTCGATGACAATTCGGTAACCATTCGGTAACGTGTCGATATTTCCATTTTACAGCGGTAATTTAACACAAGGCCATAAGATTCCCATGGAATTGTGGGTAAAAGGCAGTCCTTTGAACACTACGTAGCAACATTCTGAATAGGGCTTAACACCTGGACCAGGATTCTGAAAGTGGCTTGGGACAATCCCACAATTTCACCAGCTACGGCTTGATAGGAGCCTTTTCTGAACAAATATAGTGCAGCTAGCAAATTAGTTAACCCTGGCACTGCCTGTGTTCTCTTACAAGATGATTCAAGAGAAATGCAGATGTCCTGTTATAGCAAATAAATCTATTCTCTTGCAAATTGATATAGTTGTAGACCTTATTCTTGCCCTTCTGTGCCTTTGAATCACTCTCAGCTGATACATAACCACTTCAAATGGCTCCATCTTCTCTGCCAGCAATGATCTGACAGGAATAACGACAGAGCAGTGAAGGAGATAACTAATCCTAAATGTAACGATAAACCACGCCCACTTTCATTTTCATGAATTGCACTTTCTTCCGTTTTAACGCATCACTAACGAATTATTACCGAATTATTACCGAATGCTCGCTAACAGCTGTAGATAAATTTGATGAATCCTGAAATCAACTTAACGAATTCGGTATTTTACCAAACTGTCGTTAACCAATTCGATAAGTCTTGATGAATCGAGGCCTTAGGCCTCGATTCATCATTCTCTTTGAGATAACTTTTTCCAGTTTGTTAAATTACCGAATTCGAAGTTTAGCGATTTCTAGTTGTATTCATCAAGGTTTTTCCTCATGCGGTGTGAATTCGATAACAATTCGGTAACCATTCGGTAACGAGTCGATATTTCCATTTTACAGTGGTACTTTAACACAAGGCCATAAGATTCCCATGGAATTGTGGGTAAAAGGCAGTCCTTTGAGCACTACGTAGCAACATTCTGAATAGGGCTTTACACCTGGACCAGGATTCTGAAAGTGGTTGGGACAATCCCACAATTTGATAGGAGCCTTTTCTAAAAAATTATAGTGCAGCTAGCAAATTAGTTAACCCTGACACTGCCTGTGTTCTCTTACAAGATGATTCAAGAGAAATGCAGATGTCGTGTTATAGCAAATAAATCTATTCTCTTACAAATTTATATGGTTGCAGACCTTATTCTTGTCCTTCTGCACCTTTGAATCACTCTCAGCTGATACATAACCACTTCAAATGGCTCCATCTTCTCTGTCAGCAATAATCTGACAGAAATAACGACAGAGCAGTGAAGGAGATAACTAATCCTAAATTTAACGCTAAACCACGCCCACTTTCATTTTCATGAATTGCACTTTATTCCGTTTTAGCGAATCGTTACCGAATCG